>NC_136059.1:937533943-937833560 GCF_964261635.1 Lissotriton helveticus
ATAGACGGGAGCGCCAGGTAAGGGGTTATCAGGTGCTGATGTGCCAGGGCCGATTGCAATCTTCGGAGGCAGTGGCGGGTCCCCCGCTGCAGCATGAATCCACATTGATCTGGGTGCACCAATGAGGCCAAATAAGGTTTCAGCCGTTGGGCCAGAATGGTGGCATAGAGTTTGATATTGGTATTATGGGGCGGTATTCAGCACAAGACCGGGAGAGGCTGGGATTTCGGGATAACCACAATGGTGGCAATTCCGGTTTCCGATAGAAACGATCCTTGGTTTACAGCTTCCTTAAACAAGTTGGCTAGGTGGGGGACCAGGGTGCCTCGATAGGCCGCATAATATTCCTGTGGCAAGCCGTGTGGACCCGGGGTCTTACCCGGGCAGACCAGGTTGATCGCTTCCTCAATCTTTCAGGGAGAAGGGACGGTCCAGGTCCTTCTGAGCCGCCTGCTCCAATGTAGGGAGACGCACTCTACCCCGGTCAAGAAGAGCAGCGACGGTCAGCCCGGGGGTCCGTGCCGTGTAAAATTGCCGATAATACTCAGCAAAAGTATTAGCCATTGGAGCACGGTGCACCACTCCAGCGTCGACCACTTCTGGAATGATACGGTTCGCCCTGGGGTACGTAGCCAGCCTGTGCAGTCATCCCGTTCTGGTCACCCCAGCCGTAGACTCTTGCCACCGAGAAAATAGAGCTGATCTATGATCAAATCCCCTCACTCCGGAACCTTTATAATGATTCTGTATCCTGTTACTCTCCAGCCCAGACTAATGTGCAGATGTTGGAAAACACAATCCCCTTTCATGGTTGGGGACATGGAGTAATCACTGAACAGTCAAATCGAGCTCCCTCTGGATATTACTCCAGCCAAAACCACCACATTACTCCCCAAACAGCTATCCCTGCCCATTTGCTCTAGCCTCAATCTCTCGATGAGAGAGGGCCAACTTCCTGCTGAATGGAAGGCGGCACAAATAATTCCCATCCATAAGATCAAGGCCCCCATGGAGGACCTATCCAACTATCGCCCAATTTCTCGGTTACCTCTACCGAGTAAAATATTGGAAAAACTTAACAAACCTATTTAACCAGGTCAAAGCCACAGGATGCCTTGATCCATCTCAGTCTGGATTTAGGCCCAGGCACAGTACCAAGCCAGCTTTGATTTCGGTTACTGACAAGATCAGGCAGTCCCTGAACAATGGACAAGCATTTCTACTTGTACTGCTCGATCTGTCGGCTGCCTTAGACACGGTATCTCATCAGATTCTGATCAGGAGGCTTAAAGAAATTGGAATCAAAGGACAAGCCTTTCAATGGATGTAGTGCTCGCTCTTCTTACTCCGACTATCAACTTAGGCCCCTTCCGTTCGAAGCCTATGGGACTGACTAAGGGAGTACCCCAGGGTTCCTGTCTAAGTCCCACTGTAATCAATATTTATGTTGATCCATTAGCAGGATTACTTAGGAAATTGCATTTCACATCAATCTCGTATGCTGATGACACTCCGCTTTTACTTTCCATTGACAAACACTCCGAACGGCAAGTCTACCTTCGTGGAAGGCATGATGGTTACTGCTAGCTGGATGAGGAATAACTTCAACTCAAAGCAGGGAAAACAGATAAAGCTGGTTGGAGATGACCCAATGCTGTGGTCCCAAAGTTGGTGGCCAGAGTAGCTAGGTGACACCCCGGCTCCCAAGATCGGTCAAAAACCTTGGAATACACTCGGACATAAAACTGACAAGGGAGCACGTTGCAACCACCACAGGCTCCTGCTTCCATGCGCTAAGCCTTTCGAGGGAGGGTATTTCCCTTCCTCCCTCTGCCCACTCTGAAAACTCATTCAGGCATCAGTGCTGAGCCACCTGGACTACTGTAACGCCCTTCTGATCTCAGCAAATGAGTCATCGCTGACCAGACTACAAGTAGTCCAAAACACTGTGGCCCGCCTGGTCTCGAATGCCCCTCCCAGAACTACCTCTCCCACTCCAACAACTTCATTGGCTTCTGGTACGTAAACTGATCAAATTAAAGATCTGCAGCAATGTGCATAAAACCCTGAACGACAAAGGTCCCAGTTATCTTGCAGGAAAATTAATTCAATACATGCCACCCAGGTCCCTACGCTCAGGAACTAAATCTATATTTATCTTGCTTGGGTGGAAAAGCTTCTTCACCTAACCCCTCCTATTGGAATCAACTCCTAGCCATCTTCGGCAACGACCTGATTACCTTCAATTAAGAAGGTTCCTTAAAACTGCACTGTTTTAATATTCTCTCCTCTCGGCCTGCTGTAGCTCATCCACAGCACGGAGATACCCCTTTGGGGGTGATTCTGGCATTTTATAAATTAATAATTATCAAATATCGAAGAAGCAGGTGAGGCATTGTCAAGTCTTGACAGACCATGAACAGAAGAAGTAATCAGTAGAGGGCTTTCCTGTCCTCCATTGCTACTTCACAAATCAAACCCCCAGACCTGGGTGTGACAACATGCACAGGACACCAGTGGCTCTATAGTAAGGGTAGAGAGGAAGTGGGACCAATGGGCACCCCTGCCTGATTCCCTGAAGGACAATGCCCAGTTAACCCGCACTAAGATACAAGATGCATATACAGAGAACCAAATCCCTGTTTAGATGGCACTTCATTTAGGCAGCCTGTCTACAGAATAAAGGCTTTTTTGAAGCCTAATAGCATAGGTGTCATGGATCTCTGCATGAATTGGAATCTGGCCAGCACTCAAACCTCCTGATACAGTGGAGCACACTACAACTGGAAATAAAGCCACATTGGTCCAGATGCACCAGGTAGTTCCATATGGGTGTGACGTTTTGCCACGACTTTGGTTAACAACTTTACCTGCGTATTTATGCGAGATCAGCTCATAGAAAGTTCAGCGAGGAGGCATGCTCAGTTTTGGCAACAACTGGCAGCCAGGTCCACCTCCAGAGGGTATTGGCCTTGTGCAATAGCCTCAAAATGCATGTGCACAATGGGTGGGAAGATGATCTGGCAAAGCCTGCAGTAATATTTGGCCTGGAACCAATCTGGTATTGGAGTCTTGTCAGGGTAAACTTCAACAAGCACTTCGTTTATCTCCAACATGGATTGTTGATAGAGGCAATCGCAACCCCCTTCCGTCACCTGGGGCATTGGAATGTCTGCAATTAATGGGAGATTGCCCTACTCGTGTCTGGAATATGCGTTCAGCACAGAGACCCATAGTATTCTGCAAAGGCAATTTGAGGCAGTCCCCTACTTGCAGTCCGGGTCCTGTGGTGATACAAAGCACAACTCGAGTACATTTCTTTTGGAAGCCTACCAGTGGAGCTTACTGGATTAATCTTCCCATTCCTATACTCGCTTGATTGGTCTCCCCTTTTATATACCAACTGGTCAGTGCCTTACACCACCCCAACCCAGCCAACCAACACTAATCAGAGAAGGGAAACAAAAACAGAAGAGAAGCAGCCACCACTGCACAATCAGGACTACAGTGACATCCATATCCATCGCCATCCAGTCAATCGCCAAGCAAGGTAGTCCGCTGTGCCCAGGACAACTGAAGAACGTTGTCCAGACCTGGCACAATAGTCCGAGGCGGAAGCAGAGCTTCGATGGGCCAGTCATGGGGAGCCATCACCAATTCCAAGAGATGCAGCGGTCTTCACCGCCCTGGTCTGTTCCAGTGCCACCTGGAATTTAGTTAACCAATATGCCCAGATATTCGCCACTGAAAAAGCAGTGAACTCTGCTGCTCCGGAAGTCCTCGTCGTACAGTGCCCCTGTTGTATTACTTGAGCCAATCCCATGCTTCAGTCAGTGAAGTGCACCTGATCCAGTTTGTACTTCGCCGAGCTGGGCACTGTAAGAGCACACCTGGTTTGCACAGCTTTTTCTTAAGTGCAAGGAATGGTGTCGGTGTCTGAAACTGGAGGGTGAAATCAGGATATAAAGGAGCCATGAGCACAGGCCTGCTGCAACAGATGATCCTGTCACGAAAATGCAAGAGGCGGGCAGCCATTGGGGGAGGTGGAGCCCCAGGGCGAGGCGGATGTGCCGGTACCAGACAAGCCTGCTCGAAAGCATACAATCTTTCAAAGGCTTTTCTACGCAATCTAATACTTGAACTCATCTCACCATAACAACTTCACATCTGAAGCGAACACCAATTAAAACATGTAAGTGCAAGTCAAAGCCTTCAGCACCTTGGTAATCTAAAGGCCATGCCAAAAATAAATTCTACATCGACAAGAAAGAAAATGGAAGAAAAAGAACTTCAGAGGATCTCTTGATACTGAAGACCCTCTGCTCAACAAGCAGACACCTCATCACATCAACCAAAGTAAAATACTACCCAAACACTATCAATGAAGCCACCAACAGATATAGAAAGGTGATCAAGACCATCAAGTACTGTATTGCCCCCTCCTACACAGAAAAGTGCAATGCCATCAATCTAGTCTTCTGTGAGAAAAATACAGAAGATCCAACAGCACACATCCAACATGCCTGGTTAAATTATTAGACCTACCCATTCTCATATAATACCACAATTGTCCGCCTTCAAACCCCATCTCATTCAGATTTGACATAACTTCCTCAAACCACTTATGAAGCTGTTGAACCATCGTCCTTCAACATACTTGCCACTGCCCATGCCCCTGGCAAGCAAGACATTCCCAGTAGTATTTAAGACAGGCCAGATCCTCCCACAAAGGAAGAAACCCAAATGACTCAACTACAGCCCATCCATCACCTACCTTCATCGGAAAGGTAATTAAAAAACCTATATTCATCTCCAAGACCACACCAATGATAACCATCTCCTGCATGACTAGCAGTCAGACTTCAGATCAGGCAGCAGCAGCACCGTAACCGCTACCTTACACATCAGACATTGCCTTTGACCAGAGACGAAGATTCCCCCTGCCTCCTGATACTGTTGGACCTCTTAGTTGCCTTGGACACAGTCTACCATGCATCCCTAATATGCATCCTGGAGTCTGGAATGGAAATCCCCAGCAATGTCCTTCACTGCACTACACAACGCATTAACCATCCTCAACCCAGTTCCATCTCTTATTAGTTTACTTCATGTCCATCGTTGACCATGTAGAGTGCGCTGCTGCCTTTTGGCAGCAATTGTGCTATAGAAATAAGATACACATGCATACTTGTGGGAGGTGGAGGGACTACTATGCCATCCAACCTAGGGAGGTATGCGAGAGGACAAGGGACTATGAGAGATGGGGGGGGACTGCTGAAGTCATGAGACTGCACCATACAGAGGGCATTGAGGGGTGCAAAAGGCAGAGGTTGCAGGGGAGTGACAGTAGTAGCAGAAAATTCAGTGGATGCGAGATGTACTGAACACATACAGGTTGAATGGTTGGTATTACGAAACTACAAGCAGGGACACCAGGCAGTTGTCTCATGCTGCGCAGGAGCATCCCATCAGTTTAAAGTGATCAACTTTATCAAACTGACTTTACAGACTGAGTATTAATTGCACCATTGATTTTAGCACGTATGATTCAATAGGAAGCAATTACTCTTTTTTATGGATAACACAATGTGGTTATTTTAGCCTTTACACTGTTCATTTATCGTAATTTCGATTTTATTATTCATGTGTAATATGCAAGGTTTTAATTAATCAAGCATAATAAAATTTACTTTACCTCTACAGGTTGAATGCAAAAAATTTTAGTGAAAGGAACTGAAAGAGCCTGCAAGAGCACACAAAGGATGTGAGGTAAGGAAGCAACAGGTGCCAGAGTGAGAGGGAGCACACAGGTGCTGCAGTGTCTTGGGGAAACAAACAGGAAGCAGGAAGTCAGTCAATGCACAAAAGGAGTACTGGGCGATACACATGGCAAGGTAGGCCAGAATACAGCAGATGCACTAGGGGAAGCCACAGACACCCATGCAAGAATGTCCAACTGCACCACGCTTCTAAGCTTACAGACCCCAATCTTGCGTTCTTTCTTAAAAGCACACCAACTCCCACAATCAGACCAACCTTCACACAGCTTTCTAACGGCAGTTATCTTCTTCTTAATATCTGCTTCTTAATAACAAGGACTGCTACCGAATGTGAGCTGGCATATCGTATGTCCTTACTATGTCAAACAGAGTAACTTCATGTGGCAATTTCTATTTCTAAAGAACAAAATGGAGGAGTACTACCCGATGAGGGTAACTGAAGGCTTTTGTCTAAACTCAGGAAATCCCCGTCCGACGACTACGGACGCAACTCCTTACTCTCCTCTTTGTTTTCCAAAATTTCTATTTCTACCCACACAAAGTAACTCCCAAAGTTCACCTTGGCCGTCAGCACCTACTTTCAAAACAGATTTCATTAAACTGAGCAAACTAAAAGCACTTTGGTTTCAAAACAGAAGTGTCCCTCACTTCTGCAAAATAAATGTATCGACTGCAGATACCATGAACTTCAAGTAAAATACAGTCCCTTTTAAATACAAACCTCCCATTACACTTTGTGAATGGTTACACAATTTTCTATACATCTGACACCCAAACTCTGGCACACTAACACGGTCTCCTCGGACCTTGTCACAGGCTTTCAAACTGTTTTTGGTATAATACCAGACTTCATTCATTCTATCATATCTGGAATATGTACAGGAACAGTGCCCATAATTCGCTCTTAGCGGCCATCCTACTATTATTTTTGCTTGTAAAAAATGGCTGCGCTCCCTGTGGTAACAAGCATGTCAGGCAGAATACAGTGAAAAAAAAAAAGGAACAAATTTTCGGCTGCCTGCTTCCATTATCAGACCCATCTACCACAGGACATTTATTTTACACATACGCAATCTGCGTGCAACCATCTTTTCATTGCAAAACTTGCCCATTCGACTGCCGAATGGATCTAAGCCTTGCCGACATCCCAATAATCACTCCCAATATCCAATAGGTAATGGAGTAACTTGAAAACCATGAACTGGATTGTTCGGGCAATGGTGATGCAAAGCAAAAAGGTAACGTGGCGGAATGGGATATCTGTGCAGCCGCGAAAGATCTCCTGCAACATGCAACCTTTGACAACATTGCAGATTGCCTGCCAATTCAAATTGCCGCTCCAACATTCGAGGAACATTACTGTCCTTTCGAGGATATGAATTGGATAGATTTGCTTCTCACACGATGGCAACAATTGCCTCTGGGAACATTACGCATCTCAAACCGCTGAAGAACTTCTGGACTGAAATCTTCAAGACTTAAGAAATTCACATTATTCTTGGATTGAAGACTGTTTTCATCATTGCCCCTTACGTCTCCAGCCTAACCAGGCATGGGTGATGTATGGCCTATGCAAATACGCTATTTACTTGCTAAATTAGCCTGAACCAGACATCCATTTTAAAACCATGTCTATTCTTTGTGCACACATCTCTGCCAGCCTGTTATCCAAGAAGCACTTACACACAAATTAGCTCATCCTCAGCCTCTGCTCACGAGCTGGCGATCAAGATCAAAAAACACAACATGGTTTAGGAACTGGTTGGCACAGTGTGGTAATAGTATCCTACCTTTATTTTCATTTTAGAATTTAGTCATTCATGTTTAATAGCTATTGCTTAAGTCACATGGAACTGTAACATGTAATGTGGAATTCATGGATGCAGTAGCTTAGGTTTGAATACAGCAGAAGCGGTTGGAGTTTGCCTCGGCTCGATGCCTTAGCTCTTGCACAAGAAAGTTTTTTTGAAAGGGCTGAAGACAATGTATGGTTTAACGAGAAGGGTACCGAATGTGCTTCTGAAGCGCAATGTTTGTGTTCCTCAAAGTTCCAATGTGGGTAGATATATTACCAATTCTGAGACGCATCAGATTTAATCTACTGGAGAAGAAGAATGCAGACTGTTCTACTCTTGATCATTTTGTGTTTCAAAAAAGGAGTACCAGGGTACCCAAGAAGTTTGATGATTACATTTTGCAATATTTTTTTTTGTTAAAGGATACACGTGGTAATTGTATCTTACATTTATTTTCATTATCGAATTTAGAGTCATTCATGTCTAAGATGTATTGTTTATGAATTCACTGATGCAGGAGCTTATGTTTGAATCCAGCAGAAGCGGTTGGAGTTTGCCTCAGCTGGATGCCTTAGCTCTTACACCAGTGTCCATTTATGGCACTTAAATAAAGACACTTTTTATATAACTTGCAGTATCCATCGCTTTATTACACAGCCACTTTTAGACACCTGATTTCACGATTTGTCTTCTGTGGCATTACAACATTCTGCATTATATTCTTCACGATTATCTCTTTATTCCTGCTTGCTAAAACACTGCATTTGAGTCTTCAGACCAGTAGGGGTGAGTAGGTCGCTTAACACTCCCTGTATTGAATAAACGCATACTAACACTACTTGCACAGGTATGCTACAGCGGCCAGTATCCTACAGCGCCCACGCACATCACTTTACAGCAATCAGCTCACGGCTTAGGCTCACAATTTCATCCCAGAGTCTTCAAACCGGTAGGAGTGAGTAGTTTGCTTCCCACTCCCGCTATAGTCTAAACGCATACTACCTCCACCTGCACAGCTATGCTACAGCGGCCAGTATGCTACAGCGCCCAGAGCACATCAGTTTACAGCACTCGGCTCACGGTTTAGGCACACAGTTTCACCCCCAGAGTGTACCGTCACCTCATCTCAGAACCATCTCACTCTGGCCAAAACAGCATTTTCACACCGGTAGGGGTGAATACTTTGCTTCACACCCCCTGTATAGCACACCCTAACCACCCCACAAAGCTCACAGCACTCCTACCCTCCTCTTCCCTACTTCATCCTTTTTTCCCCCCATTACTTGCTTCAACTGATTCACAAAATGGCTGCCAACACTTCCTAGTGGCAACCGTTTGCAGCCAATAACCAGCAAGCTTGTGCTCGTAACGCATCAGCCAATCAGATGACAGGATTCCCAAATATCGATATCTGCAAATTTTGATATTTCTACGAAACTACTGAACGGATTTACACCAAATAAACAAGTGTGCTTTCTAGACCAAGACCCTTCTCCCTGCCAAATTTGGGGTAATTCATTTCACCCGTTCAACCTGTAGCCTTGTCTAAAGTTTCCTATGGAAACTGTGTGGAGAAAACACGTTCTGGGACCCCCCTTTTTTCTCGGCCCCCCTTGACGAATCAGCCCCAAACTTTCAACATACGAGCTGATCTGAACGAAGAATTGGTTTAGTTTGGAAAATTTCATGTAGATTCATCAAACACCAAAGTTATAAGCAAAACAAGAATTGCTCTTCCTAGGGAAACTTGGTCCTAACTATCACTACCTAATGGCGACTGCCAGTAGGTAATACACATACATACATACATATATACAAACACACACATTTACAAACAATTATACGCGGGCGTAAATATAGGTGAAAATATATTAGTGACTCATGACGCATGGTTATAGAAATAGAGATTGATAAATGTTTTATAGAGTTTTTTATATAGCGAATCCTCTACTGTGATTGATAGAATTACATAGTTCTAATAGTTTAGAATGAATTACATAGTTCCGATAGTTTAAAGTGTTGGTGGCCATTAAATGTCTGCTTTTGCGACGTTTGTGTGGATCGCAAGTACAGATGTCATCGTGGTCTCAGTCACAGCGAAAATGGAATATAGGTTTTAGAGATGGTTGTTCTAGAAATACACTAGAAAAACATGTTTTCTTTAAAAAAAGAGTTTAAACATACTTCATCACGAAGAAAGTCACAATTGACTTTAGTCAAAAATGTTTGCAAATGTTTGATTTGTTTCTACATTTTTAATCTCAACTGTTATGGCCTTGCTTAAAGTCCACTGTATTGGGTATTTTAAAAAAATTACACTAGTGAGTTAGGTCTTAAAAAGTATTTTGGAATTTGTTGATTTTCTACTAAGGTCCCAGCTGTTCTTAATAATGTCTGGCACAGAGGAAGTAGTCCAGGCACTCAACCGGACATCTTATCTGCAACTTAGTATGAGAAGGTAAGGACCCTCTGTACAGCCAGCAAAATCAAAACTGGTTCAAACTCTACAAACATACAGCTCTTGGAGCTCCTTGAAGAGTTTGATGCAACCAATTCAACAGAAGATACTGAAACCCCTCTAGAGGAGTTAATGGGAAGTGATCATGACAGTACTCCGGAGACTGTCCCCCACAAACTTGTTAGAGAAGTTTATGAGATACCCCTCACATCCACCCAGCACTAACTAATTGCAGTGTAGGGGGCATAGACACTGCCTGACAAATGCCTTAGACCCACAGCTGATTCGAGGCAGAAACAAGCCATAATTACTTGTACAGTGATGCATACAGGTCATTACACCCAAATACGACTCCTGTATTCACCCCTTGGTAATTTTTTAATCAATCAGGGATACCAGCAAATTAAAGGATACGTAAGTGGATTACCCCTTGTTTTTTTAAACTCAGAAAGTGGACCTAAATCATTGTCCTGCGAGAATAAATATCTAAGACCTCCAGCAGAAAAGCCCCATTCTGAGGCAGAGTCCACCTTGGTAACATCATCTTACCACGGTGCGACGGGGTGCCAAATTGATGAAGCTCGTCACATTGAGTGAGCCATCCTCGTTCAATTCTTAGAAATGCCTTGAATTTAGGTAAACAACTAGCAGCATACAGAACTCATTGGGTCTCCGGTACTAACCAGCTGACTTGATTAAGCACACAGCATTTGTCTGAGGGTATCACATCAATTTGTTTGTTTTAGTAAGAGCAGGCAGGAGCCCCATAAAGCCTCTTGTCTCCCTTTGTGAAAGTATACTAGCTTGAAAGGATTCAGGTCACAGGAGAGGATAGAGTTTCCTATCCCGGACTATATGGGTATCTACACATAAAAAACCAACAAAAAAACACTGATCTCAGAGCAGAATCTGAATTACATAAATTGCAGTTCTTCCTATAATTGCTCAACGCCTTAATTACAAGGAGACCCTAAACCATATCTCCGAATTCAAAACAGAAGCCAAATTAGTCCTTCACTTCATAGGAGAAAGTGCATCTCAAGACTGTACCAGGCACAGGTGGTAAATTACCAGACACTTCTAATCCTGAGGGATAGATGGACAGCTGGTCTGGTTTGCATTAAAGGAGGAGTACTAGACTGAAGCCAAAATGTCCACGAGAGTCTGGTAGTTTCAGCTTGCTTAAACTGCACGCAGTTTACTTTCATACAGTGTATTACAGAGCTTACCACACTTTAAAACCACGACCCAATTTCAAGCACAAATGTTCATGACCCAGATAGCTTTAATGAGCATGAAGCAAGTGAATTTCTTAATACAACTAAAGTATCGTGAGGTAGCTCACTGGTATTCACACGCCACATTTTCCACTGAAATTTCCACTAAACTTTCTGTCACAGTATTACTAAATACCATTACACACAAATAATAGTGTGTGGAAATCAGGTTCAGTGAATATCTATCAAATGTGCCTCACCAGGTAAAGTGTCTTGATCTGTTTTTATCCAATTAAAATGTTTATTTGCATCACACTTCAGAATTACCATGTGCTTCATTTTGCTTGCAGAATGTGCAGTTCATTTGCAAGATTCAACATTGTGTAGTGTTAATAAAAAATGCCATCCCACAGTCACCTTGTCATAGAATAAATTTTACTCTGACTGCAAAGTAAGAGGAGCTTGTAAACATCCAACCCCCACATTAAACAAGCATTTGCAATGCAACCTGTCTCACCTTTGGGACCTTATATGTATTTAGCTATTCAGCACATTAACCTGGGTGCTGAAACATCTATTGTTCATTAACATTGAGGGAAAGTAAGCACCAAACTGACACCAGGTATGGGAACACATGGAGAGAAATATTGCCATTCAGCTGGAAATTGTATGGCCCACAGGTCTGTTTTGAACATACAATCAAGGCCTTAGGTGGTCGTATCACTGAAAATACAAGATTAAAAAAAAAAAACATTATCTACAGGTGCTCATGGAAGACAATTTTTATGGACTGGAATCTAGAGAATGCTAAAGTGATTCTGGTATTTTACTGACCTCTGCTGGTCGTTTTCTATCAAGACCGTTAGAGGCAGTTGCCTGAAAAAAAAAAAATCAAAAAAAGATAAGTCCCTAAACCAGTGGTTCCCAATCTGTGCGCCGCGGCACCCTGGTGCGCAGTCATAACCCACCAGGGGCGCCGCGCATCAAGCACAGTTTGGAACCACTGAGCGGTGAAAGATGTGCCTCTCTTCTGAGGACCGTGTTTGTGCGGTCCTCTTTTTATTTCTATGACCGCAAGCGTGTTGCACAAGCTTACGATCATTCCAAACTGAAGTGTTAGACGCACGCTGGGCTTGATGCAGTACATGTGACTGCACTAAAAGTCACAGAACAGCATTTAAGGAAACTTGGCTGAAAGTTTCCTTTCCAGATGATGGACGATATCTGTGGTGTGGTAGAGAAACGTGGGATATTGCTGTGGCAGTCAGCATAGCACTGTCATAAGTTTGATTGTTAGACAGGAACAAATACAGTTAAGTGAGAGCCCGATTTTCTTAATCAAAGAGATATCACATAGTTGGTGAGATTAGTGGTATTTACCTCTCAGGCTTGTAAATGTATAAAAGCCATGAAAACAAATATTGAAAACGTGAATTTTCCTACTTTCAAGTGAAATGAAGCCAGGTATTAACCGATAACTGCTTTGAAACAGTTTCAAGAGCAGAGGCAGAATTGACAAGTAACACTTATTGAGCAATGTATCAGGTTTGGCACACCCTACCAGCACAAGGATACTGCCATGGGAGATGCTACAAGAGGTAAAATGTCGAATATATGTGGGTTGGGCACAGTATGTGTACGTTTATAATGCCTTCATTGGCATCATTCCAATTATTTTCAGGGAGACAAATGGAAGTACTCCTGAGGCCAGGCTTACATCCCCCAACCTAAAAAAGAAATGTAACATTATGGGGAGCCGCGGCTCACGGCTAATAGGTCAAGGGAGCCGTGGGTTGAAAAAGTTTGGGAACCACTGCCCTAAGCAGAAAGCAATTCTGGTATTTTACTGATCTCTAGTGGTAGTTTTCCATCAAGGCAGTTCGAGGCAGTTGAACAGAAAAAAAGTCCTTACGTGGAAGCAGACAAGTCCTAGGGATGATCTCCAAGGCCACATACATATAATAAAGCATATACAAGAGGTCTCAAATGCTCAACCTAAAAAGCAGCAATTTATCAGAAGACAGTCCGATATTTGATCTGTCTCTTAAGCACTGCAAGTGTGACAAGTTAATTACAGAATTTAAAAGCAATCTTTATTTATTGCTTGGATTTTTGGAACCATCAAAAATCGGCACACGCCCCACAGTTTGGAAACACTGGTCAAACCACCTCACTCCCCCAGAAAGATGATACCAGTTGGAGAGGCGGGGGGTCTTCTAGTACCACTTCCAGTAATCATCAAAGAATGACAGGAACAATTCTGGATATGATCTGGGATGGTCCTAAAATACAAACGTGATGGTCACAGGTCTATGCTGCACTGGAGGACATAATAGAACTCCCATTAACACAGGACAACAATTGTTATTCCAGCTATACCAAATTATTAGGATGGGTCAAATGGAAATAAACTGTTGCTGCACACTGAATACCTTGTGGCCAAAACAGGTGTCGCCAGGTGCTGGCAGGCAAATACTAGCCCCTGAAGCGTCAGTGGGAGCCACAGACTATTGTGCTCCAGCTAAAAGTCAATATATAGGAGCCAGCGTTGCCCAGGTAAATACAAGTATTGAGGTAACAGTTTATACCGCTTCCAAAAATACTTGCTGTGTGGTTAACATATGCTAAGAATTAGTTCGTATGATGTAGTCTGTAACATTGCAGATTACCCACGTGACAACGACTTCGGTGGATTCTTTTTGCACTGCACGCACATACACATTCTCTCTCGGTGGAACACCACCTGCTACAAGCACACTACAGCAAGACTCCCTGAACAATAGGTTTAAAGAAACAAATTATAAATACTGCACGGAGACATTCAAAGGTATGCAGCCATTATATAGCAATAAAACGTAAAGTATAGGCTCGCGTCATGACATCTGGTAGGTCGAGTGCTGCCCACGTGCTTAAGGCCGCAGGCCAGCCTCCACATGCGGCAGGTCGAGGGCACGGGCCGCACTCTAACTTGCAAAGCCCATGTACTTATTCCCCCGACTATCTGCAAACCCCCGCCACCACCCAAACGGGACCGCATACCGGGCTGTGGAGGAGCGGCAGCAGATGGCAACCTACGGTCCTTCTGGGTCTCCTTTTTGGGCTGGGGGGGCTGCTGAGGCTGCCGGGCTCCGGTCTGCCCAGTCTTTTTCGGCTCCTCCTTACGCTTCCGACTGGCGCGTTCTTCCTCGGCTTGTCGCAGGATGTCCAGCGGGTCCGCCTCGTCGTCCAGCAGCTGCTGGAAGCGATTGGCGACGGCGCAGCCGAAGCCCTCTTGCAGGGCAGCGGAGACGGGGCTGCTCAGCGCGCCCTTCATGGCAGCGGCCGGAGTGAGGAGCGCCTAAGACACGAGTACCAAGCGAACCGAACTGCACGGCTCGCGCTGTTCCAACGGCCGTTGCTGATTGGTGCGCGCTGAGCGCGTCGCGAGCAAGGGAGTAAAGGAACTCAGCTCCGTGGGAGATGGGAAGGAACCCGTCGACCACCCTCGGCCCCGATTTTAACACCGCCTCATTTTTTAGAGCCCCGCCCACTTGCTAGGTCTGTCATTCTCAACAGCCCGCGCGGCCTTTCTTTGACCCGCCTCTCAATGAGTCCTGCCAGCAGTGATGGCGTTGTCAATCACGGCTGGCCACGCCTTACCCCACCACTAAGGGTAGTCCAGGTCCCTCCTCGTCTGTGGCGTCACGGATTTCGTCCCACTTTTGGGAGGTGCCTATCAGGGTCTCACATGGTATAGACATAAAAGAGAAACTGAAGTGTCAAAGCTGGAACGTACACGTGCTCGACAGGCCCTCCCATCCATTACGCATGTATAATATGGCCATCTTTGAACTAGAGCACCATACGTTCAAGCAGCCTTGTCTCGGCAAGAAGATTACACAAAACAAACATCCGTGTTTTTAGGGTTGTGTGTTGCTCTTCAACAAATTAGGCTCGATCGAATATTTCTTTTTATAAATATAATGCTTAATTTTTCTTGGAACAACTTTTGTAAAACCTAAATGATTTCACAAATATGCTTGATGTTCCCATAACTTCTAGTATATTAAAGAAATTACAAACAAGCGTTTGTTTAAAAGTGGAACTCGTGTGAGTGTCTCCTATGTTCACCGACACAAATAATTAATGGCCGCCGCATTTCATTGTAAGGTTATTAGCGCGAAGATGTGTTTTATTTTGCAGTTTTACAAACTTTCTCACAAAACAGAGTACAAATAATGTAACCGACAATCATTATAAGACGCACAAAAAATAACATTGTTGATTCAAGTTTACAGCAAGTAAAGTCAGAAACTTGTTAAGTCACCAGAATTGTAAGCGCCTTGTAGCACTGCTGCCAGAGCTTTTTAGTTTCCAAGGTCCACGCATTAATAGCTCAGCCAGCCTTGGTTTCTTTCCTTGAATTGTATTCTGCGATTTGTAGGCCCTGATTTAATTAATGGGATAAATTGGTCTACAAATCCCAGAATGCATAGGGAAAAACGAACTAGACGAGCTAATTACAAAAAAAGACTGTGAATGCAAGCTTATTTTATTTTGCTCTACAAATTTAAAACAACACACTTAAATATAGTTCCAAAGCATGCCATTCAAAATATAATTTAATGAGATAAAAAAAAATATTGTTATAAGTCCATATCACTTGTGCAAATACCTGACTTTGATAAAAGTGTTGACCAGTGACTTTGGACAGCGGTAACAAGGAATGACTGTGTCTTGTAAGTAAATTAACAGGGATCCATGAGGCACAGGGTCAGACTGATTTGCATATGGCCATGTCTGAACTGGGGTGGCGGAGTGAGCTAAAGAACGGTGATGGATTAAACCCAGATCAGTTGACTGGGGGTGAGTGTTTGTATTGTTAACGCTCCGTCCATCATCACCTTTGTTTTTTCTTTGTTCGCCCTAAGTTGGCAGGGTATGCTCAGACGTGTGTCCCTAGCTCACTTTGCCACTGGAGTCAAGCAAGCCCGGCTGAAGACGGCTGTAATGCCAGAAACCGGTCCTGGGAAACTTGATTCCGGTCCAGGGAAGACATGGCTTGGCAGTTCGGGCTGGACTGTTCCCATGAGGCACAGGGTCAGACTGATTTGCATATGGCCATAACTGAACTGGGGTGGCGGAGTGAGCTAAAGAACGGTGATGGATTAAACCCAGATCAGTTGACTGGGGGTGAGTGTTTGTATTGTCAACGCTCCATCCATCATCACCTTTGGTTTTTCTTTGTTCGCCCTAAGTTGAAAGGGTAGCCCAGACGTGAGTCCCTTGCTCACTTTGCCACTGGAGTCAAGCAAGCCCAGCTGAAGACGGCTGTAATACATTACCGGTCCTGGGAAGCTTGATTCCGATCCAGGGAAGACATGGCTTGGCAGTTCGGGCTGGACTGTTCCCATGAGGCACAGGGTCAGACTGATTTGCATATGGCCATGTCTGAACTGGGGTGGCGGATTGAGCTAAAGAACGGTGATGGATTAAACCCAGATCAGTTGACTGGGGGTGAGTGTTTGTATTGTCAACGCTCCGTCCATCATCACCTTTGGTTTTTCTTTGTTCGCCCTAAGTTGGCAGGGTATGCTCAGACGTGAGTCCCTTGCTCACTTTGCCACTGGAGTCAAGCAAGCCCGGCTGAAGACGGCTGTAATGCCAGAAACCGGTCCTGAGAACCTTGATTCCGGTCCAGGGAAGACATGGCTTGGCAGTTTGGGCTGGACTGTTCCCATGAGGCACAGGGTCAGACTGATTTGCATATGGCCATGTCTGAACTGGGGTGGCGGAGTGAGCTAAAGAACGGTGATGGATTAAACCCAGATCAGTTGACTGGGGGTGAGTGTTTGTATTGTCAACGCTCCGTCCATCATCACCTTTGGTTTTTCTTTGTTCGCCCTAAGTTGGCAGGGTATGCTCAGACGTGAGTCCCTTGCTCACTTTGCCACTGGAGTCAAGCAAGCCCGGCTGAAGACGGCTGTAATGCCAGAAGCCGGTCCTGGGAAGCTTGATTCCGTTCCAGGGAAGACATGGCTTGGCAGTTCGGGCTGGACTGTTCCCATGAGGCACAGGGTCAGACTGATTTGCATATGGCCATGTCTGAACTGGGGTGGCGGAGTGAGCTAAAGAACGGTGATGGATTAAACCCAGATCAGTTGACTGGGGGTGAGTGTTTGTATTGTCAACGCTCCGTCCATCATCACCTTTGGTTTTTCTTTGTTCGCCCTAAGTTGGCAGGGTATGCTCAGACGTGAGTCCCTTGCTCACTTTGCCACTGGAGTCAAGCAAGCCCGGCTGAAGACGGCTGTAATGCCAGAAACCGGTCCTGGGAAGCTTGATTCCGGTCCAGGGAAGACATGGCTTGGCAGTTCGGGCTGGACTGTTCCCATGAGACACAGGGTCAGACTGATTTGCATATGGCCATGTCTGAACTGGGGTGGCGGAGTGAGCTAAAGAACGGTGATGGATTAAACCCAGATCAGTTGACTGGGGGCGAGTGTTTGTATTGTCAACGCTCCGTCCATCATCACCTTTGGTTTTTCTTTGTTCGCCCTAAGTTGGCAGGGTATGCTCAGACGTGAGTCCCTTGCTCACTTTGCCACTGGAGTCAAGCAAGCCCGGCTGAAGATGGCTGTAATGCCAGAAACCGGTCCTGGGAAGCTTGATTCCAGTCCAGGGAAGACATGGCTTGGCAGTTCGGGCTGGACTGTTCCCTTGAGGCACAGGGTCAGACTGATTTGCATATGGCCATGTCTGAACTGGGGTGGCGGAGTGAGCTAAAGAACGGTGATGGATTAAACCCAGATCAGTTGACTGGAGGTGAGTGTTTGTTTTGTCAACGCTCACTCCATCATCACCTTTGGTTTTTCTTTGTTCGCCCTAAGTTGGCAGGGTATGCTCAGACGTGAGTCCCTTGCTCACTTTGCCACTGGAGTCAAGCAAGCCCGGCTGAAGACGGCTGTAATGCCAGAAACCGGTCCTGGGAAGCTTGATTCCGGTCCAGGGAAGACATGGCTTGGCAGTTCGGGCTGGACTGTTCCCATGAGACACAGGGTCAGACTGATTTGCATATGGCCATGTCTGAACTGGGGTGGCGGAGTGAGCTAAAGAACGGTGATGAATTAAACCCAGATCAGTTGACTGGGGGCGAGTGTTTGTATTGTCAATGCTCCCTCCATCTTGACCTTTGGTTTTTCTTTGTTCGCCCTAAGTTGGCAGGGTATGCTCAGACGTGAGTCCCTTGCTCACTTTGCCACTGGAGTCAAGCAAGCCCGGCTGAAGACGGCTGTAATGCCAGAAACTGGTCCTGGGAAGCTTGATTCCGGTCCAGGGAAGACATGGCTTGGCAGTTCGGGCTGGACTGTTCCCTTGAGGCACAGGGTCAGACTGATTTGCATATGGCCATGTCTGAACTGGGGTGGCGGAGTGAGCTAAAGAACGGTGATGGATTAAACCCAGATCAGTTGACTGGGGGTGAGTGTTTGTATTGTCAACGCTCCGTCCATCATCACCTTTGGTTTTTCTTTGTTCGCCCTAAGTTGGCAGGGTATGCTCAGATGTGAGTCCCTTGCTCATTTTGCCACTGGAGTCAAGCAAGCCCGGCTGAAGACGGCTGTAATGCCAGAAACCGGTCCTGGGAAGCTTGATTCCGGTCCAGGGAAGACATGGCTTGGCAGTTCGGGCTGGACTGTTCCCATGAGGCACAGGGTCAGACTGATTTGCATATGGCCATGTCTGAACTGGGGTGGCGGAGTGAGCTAAAGAACGGTGATGGATTAAACCCAGATCAGTTGACTGGGGGTGAGTGTTTGTATTGTCAACGCTCCGTCCATCATCACCTTTGGTTTTTCTTAATTTTATAGTGCACAGCAAAAGTATCTGTAAGATATTTTTGAACCTTTCTTTCATTATACATTTTTTAAATGAGATAAGTATGCTTTCAGGTCTTGAGAGTCCAACGATGTAGTACAAATGATGCTATTTGAGTCAGTCGATTAAGAGCTTTTTAAAAGATCTAATGTGGGATTCCACAGTGCTGCAACTTTTTTAAGGGCCAATGCTTCATGTAAAGCGAATTCAAAATTTCCTAGCTTTGACTCCTGTCTAACAACTGGGGTTTTCGCTGTAGCTTATGTCTGAACTGCAGGTTCTCAGCTAACAATGATTTGTATTCTGAGAGTTATTTGCAGATACAGTTGTCAAAGTCACATTGTTGGACAGATTTCTTTGGTCTCATGACCAAAGTCAGTTGTCTCACATGTTTATGCATCGTTTAGTGGAAAATGTATAATTCATATTAGATGTTCCTTCCTCTTTGGGAGTGAATACATTATTAAGGTGTTTTCAAATTGGTAGATGGAATCATGGGTGCCAGATACCATACAGTGCATCACAAGGCAAGTGAGCATACATGGCAACATTTGAGTACAGGAATTGAGGGAATTGGAGCATCTAGCATGTCTTTCCTTTCTGTGGTTAAGTGTTGCAGAATTCTACTATCATATCATTAATTGTGTATTAGTTCTCTTTCGGCCTCTATATATACTTTGATTTGAATCACAAGTCAATTGTTGGGATCGTCTGGGCCCTGATGTACTCCGAAAGTTCTGTCTACTGTATTTCAATAAAACCTTCAGGTTAATTTTGCTTATTGGAGTTTATTTGGACACTACAAAATTGGGGATGAGATGGGCAACCATTACTGGGCTTCCTTAAGGACATTTATCATGTAGTGTGTTGATTTTTTAATGGGGCCTAGGGATCCACTTCCACTCATCATTGCAGCGATCCTAGCGATCTTTGTATTTGAAGCTGCTGCCTGTCTCTGTGCTTGAGTCGGCATATTTTGGTTTCTAGAGTTTAAGCATCTTTTGTTCCTCGAGACGAGAGGGCTTTCACAGGTCTATGCATGCAGATTACGGACAACTGTTTGAGCTACACTCGTATCAGCACTTGTGTCTCGTCGCGCATCGCTCTATGTTGAGTGCGTGTCTGCGTTGGTAGCTTCTTGTGCATCTCTCTTTGTTGAGCGTGCTGCTTGCACGCGGGACACCTCGTGCCTCGCATTATTCCAGAGAGCATCTATTTGTTCAGCGCGTCTATTTCTTCAGCACTTTGGAATGCCGGCCTGCTATTTCAGAGCACGCTCCTCCACGCTTGCCTGGATTTCACCTACAGCCACCTTGAGTAGCTCTTCCCCATTTCTGGAATCTCTGACAGTGGCCTCCTCCGACTTTCAGCTTATAAGTTCCATACTACTTCCTGTGTACTATACTACTTCCTGTCAGCTCTTTATGGTGCAGGGATGTATGATGGTACAATGCGTGCTTTTACAACTCGTACCGTTACGACGCAGGTTTTACAACGCAAGTCGTTACAACGACTTGCGTTGGGGGGCGCTGGATAGTGAATAGTTTAATTTACTATTCCAACTCCAGTCCCCGTGGATAGTAGGGAAGGTGTTGGATAGTAAATTAAACTATTACCTATCCTAGTGCGCCCTCCAGCGAAAGTCGTTGTAATGACTTTCATTGTTAAACCTGCGTCGTAACGGTACTTCGTTGTAAAAGTTCCATTGTAAAGGACGTTCCCCATGGTGCAGTGCCAATTATTGTTTGAAAGTCCACTTTTGCTAGTTCTTCTATTAGCAGCGATATCTACTGTTGTCGAGCAGCGCTTTGGATCATCTTATCTAATGACATATGCTGTTCTACCACAGTGATCAGCACACTGCCATCTGCTGGTCTACTATAGTGATCAGCACACTGCTTGCATTTGATTAATATTACATTGATAATTTCTAAAATTTACTTCACATGCTTACAGTGTTTAGTAGTTTGCTTCATTTTAGCTTATTTTTTCAGGTGGACTAATTTTTAGTATTTGTGTTTATTATTTCATATATACCATGATGCAGGCAGTTAACCCGCCAGTTCCATTCCTGGTATATTCCAGTTTTGCCGAATGCCTTTTGGGCTAGCCTCAGCTGCATCAGTATTTCATAAAGTGATGACAATAATGTTTGAAATTTCGTCTAATGTAGTTGTTTTTCAAGACGACATTTTGATTTTTGCAAATACCAAGGAAATGCATAATGAGTGTGTGGAAAAAGTACTATCCATATTAGAAATAAATGGAGTCACTATCAGAAATAATAAATGCATATCTGGAGTGTATAAAGTTGAGTATTAGGGTCAAGTTTTAACTTTGGAGGGAGTTAAACCCAAACCAGGCATCATGGATGGAATTCTAAATGCACCTCATCCCATCAATAAAGAGCAGCTCAGGTTTTTCTTACGTCTTTGTAAATGTTACTTTAAGATCCTTAAGAAGTTTGTGAACATGACTGAATGTTTTAGATTCTTGCTAAAATAGAATACTACCTTTGAGTGGTCGTCTGAATGTCAACAAAGTTTTGAAAGTATTAAACAAAGCATTGTTTCAGCTCCATTTCCTCAACATTATGTTGAAGGGAGGGAGTCTTTTGTAACTGAAGATGCCAGTGCTCAGGGCATGGATGCTGTGCTATCACAGTTAGATGCAACAAAGAAGTGACTGCAGGTTTTGCCTCTAGGAGAATGAAAGAAGATGAAACAAGATACTCTGTTATAGAAAAAGAAATGTTAGCATGTGCATGCGTGTCGAAAAATTCAAGTCATATCTGCGGGGCAGTAGATTTTGTCTAAGAACAAATCGCAGACAGGGGCGTGGCCGAGCCGACCAACATGGCGGACCTCTCTAGAGCTCTGCATGGCTGCCCGCGCAAAGTGATAATTCCACAGATATAATGCCCAGGGAATGACAAAAACCAGCTCGGGAACCACCGCAGACCACAAGCGCTTCCACGAAGACTCGAAATCCGGTCCCCGCAGCGCGTTCCGAGGACAATGACATGCTTCTGAAGATCCCCAGACTCGCCCAAAATGGCGGCACTCGCCGATTTCTAACGGCCAGTGGCGACACGGACAGGTTCCCACAACCTCAGGACCGCCCCTGGGTCTGCCGAGCGGAGCGGACAGAGCACTGGATCGCAGCACCTCGGAGACCTGAGCTGAGGTAGATGGTGAGCATTGGGAGGGAGTCCATCCTGGTGCCGGCGGGGGTCCCCTGGCGGGATGGCCGCTATACTGCCATCCTGCGGTGGCTGCACGCCGGAGCTGGAGGCTCCCTGCCCCCGCATAAGTGATACCGTGCCCTGAGTCCCTGGCCGGGTGTCCTCCGATCGGCGCCTGAGGTCACAGCGCGTGGAGGCATCGAGGCACTGATGGGATGAACGGCGGGAGGACCCCAACCAACTCACAGACTGCGGGACTCCCTCAAAAGAAGGCCTGACTCACCGGGGCCCCACCGAGACTGACTGCCGCATTAGGAGGCTGCTAGTGTCGCCCCGCACTGGACCCGGGAATCGGCGGATCCCGGTCGGCACGCGGATACCCCATGGTGCAGGGGGGCGAGTGCCAGAAAGTCTCTTTGAGTGTAGCGGGAGGAGTGGGGTCGCCTCACACAGAAGAATAAAGAGGAGACAGGGCACACACGGTGAGTGCCTTGTTCCTGACCCCCCAGAGACAGGACCTTTCAAGTTGGCCATGCCTGGAAAGTGGCGGCCGCACCCACACTGCACATTGGAGGATTATCACCCCCCATCTCCCCCCGCCGGGGTAACAGTTAAGTGCGGAGGCCTGCGAGATCGGAGTGCGGAGCGGTGGGTCGTACAGGAGCCTGGAACCTGCCCTGAATACGCCCATCTACATGCAACTTTCTGCACCCGTTGGGACCCGAGAGAAAGGGCTACAAAGCACGCCTACAGGCAGCACGGAGTGCCTGCGGGCCCCTAGCGGATCCTACTTCTGAGATGAGAGTTAGCTACACCATCCCCGATGGAGCGGAGCCGCTGATGCGGAACCCACATGGAGCCCCTCTTACTTTGATGACCGGCTCAGCCAAGACCAGTGATCTCCGCCCCTGAGGACTTTCTTACTACACGAAGTGGAGCCACCAAGATCGAGACCGGAGACTGCTACCACCCATCGCCCGTAGGGGAACCGTACCACGAGGAAGGACCACGCCGACAGCTGGAGGTGAACCCAGAAGGTATCCCACTGTAACCCGAGGGGACCCCAGAGCAACATGGGCCGGCAATGGGTGATAAATGCAACAGCTACTCCGATGGCAACACGAAGATCCTCCCCGGACCCTGCGCCCCGGCGACCACTAGGGGAGCCTCCCAGCGCAGACACCATGTCAGCCAAATTGGACAAAGTCCTAGCAGCCATCGACGTACTATCTGCGCTACAGCGTACTCGGCGTTCGCCAGGGGGGCCCTAGTATGGATTCGTCCTGGTACCCCATTTAAGGAGCTGACACAGGAAGTAGACAAGGAAGGACGATACACAGTGATAGAGGGCCTATTAGAAGGGCAACCCTTATTGATAGGAAGCATATACGCCCCCAACGTAGAACAACCCCCCTTTTGGACTCGCTTCACTGGAAGGCTGACAAAACATATGCAATGGATATTTGGTGGCGACTACAATTGCACCCTAGACACTGCCTTAGATAGATCTCACCCCCTCCAGCGCATTCACTGGTGTTCAAGCAGACGGAAATTTTTAACACTTGGGTAAAACACTGGGCATTGACAGATGTATTGCGCATTTGCAACCCCGCCACCAAACTATACTCCTTCCACTCAGTTCCACATACCCTACGGTTGTGCCTGGACAGATTCCTCTGCACTGCCGCACTACTCCCAAAAGTACAACACAGATTACCTGGGAAGGGTACTTGCAACCATTATGCACACGTACTGACCCTCAGATGGAGACCACCACCCCCCCCGTACCCACTTGGAAGTTACCAAGAGACTGTCTCATGGATTCAGTATTCAAACACGAACATGGGGAACATATTCAGGAACACTTCACATTAAAGGCCGGCACAGCGACCTCTCATCTGATCGAATGGGACACATACAAAGTCGTGGCAAGGGGACATTGTATCCAACAAATAGTGGGGGTGCGCAGAACCTTAGCGAAATCGCTACAAAAGGCAGAACAAACCCTAGCGAACCTCTCGAAATGAGCAGACAAGGATGAGGCTACTCTGGAGCAAATGGATGTGGTGAAAACACTTTACGCGGGGACACTTAGAGACCTCTGTAAATACAATTTTCGGATGTACGCAGTTAGGGTCCACCAGGAAGGAAACAGGAGGGGAACGCTCCTAGCCTAGCTGGCCGAGCAAGATACAGAGGTCAAGCAAATCACAGAAATAGTACACGCCTCTGGTACTCTTCGGCATTCGCAACTAGACATTCTGTGTGTCTTTCATAACTATTATTCTGACATTTACAGGGCCCCAGAGCAAGGTGATCACCGCGCGGGCGCCAGCTTCCTGGGCCCATTACCCCAGCCGCAAATCCCACCAGCGGATAAAAACAGTTAAAGGTGAGGATCAAGCCCGCGGATGTCTCCCAGACGATTAGAGTACCAGCGCGGAATAAATATGCCGGAATGGACGGCTTCCCACTAGAATATTACAGCACTTACTCCGCCCAATTGACCCCACGCATGGCAGTAGTGTATAATGAAGCACTTGACAAAGGCGAGCTTCCAGGCTCCCTCAGGGAATCGGTCATAGTCACATTCCCTAAACCGCATAGAGACCCAACCCTACCCTCTTCCTACAGACCAGTAACCCTCCTCAATACGGGCTGTAAGATATTGGGGAAAATATTAGCGGAGCGATACACCCAAATTCTGACACCGTTAATTCACCCAGACCAATGCAGATTTATCCCTAGATGCACTACATCGCAAAATTTACGTAGGCTATTCCAGCTACAGGATAGGACAGGAATGCAGTTCCCTAAGGCAGCGTGTCTGATACTGGACCTAGAAAAGGTCTTCAACACGTCACTGTGGCCCTATTTATTTGAGTTCCATGGCAAGATCAACATAGGACACACTTTAATGGCAAACACAAAACTCCTTTACACCAACCTCACCTCAAGAGTTCGAATAGGCAAATATATCTCTTCTGTGTTTGCAATAGAAAGGGGAACAAGGCAGGGATTCCCTCTGTCTCCCCTCCTGTTTGCCTTGGCAGTGGAGCCCCTGGCAATACGTATGAGACAGGAGGGTGAGACATGGGGTATTCCATTGGCATGCATGACACACTGTGTGTTCCTCTATGCCGACGACCTTTTACTCTATGTCCGCGACGCTACTCGAGACCTGACACCCATCTGGCAGACACTGCAAGACTTTGCGGAGGCTTCCGGTCTCAGAGTTAATTGGGGAAAGTCCACTATTTATCCACTGAGCTCTCATATCGCCCCATTCAAAGTACAGATAGGAACCCAAACACTTGCATGGAACGCCGAGGCGCCCAGATATCTGGGAGTGAGATTGTACCACTCCCCTAAGGACCTGTATGAAGGGAATCACCGTAGGGCATTGGCAGGGCTACGGTCGGCTGTGGGGTTCTGGAAATCACTGCCTCTATCCCCCATAGGGCGAGTGGCACTCGCCAAGATGATCATGGTCCCCCGAATGCTATATCACTTTGTCAACCTCCCAGTTATACCGCCGCAAATATTCTTTAAGGAACTGGACACCCTACAGACTGAGCTGATTTGGGGAGGTGGTCGACACAGGGTAGTGCTGTCTACACTATACATACCCACGATGGGTGGGGGATTTGGAGCGCCTTCCTTCGAGGCATACTTCCTCGCAGCCCAACTACAGTGGCTGTCATACTGGACGGCGGAGCGTCACACAGGGGAAACCACTAATGCAGAGGGCCGCATGCCATTGCCAGCAATCCATAAGATGCTGTTACCGGGCACCACACCTATGCCTACCTGTAATAAATGAGCCACTCTTGTGATTTTGGCACCCTATGATGACCCTCAACACCACCATTTTAATTGACTTTAGTGAGTTCCTTAATGTAGGATGGTCCTGCATTTGCCTGCTTCTCTTCTGTTCTGTAATCTTGCTGTCTTTCAGTGGGAGCTGTCAGGGAGTGGAACAGTCTTGCCAAGAGCAGAGCGTGTGGGATGTGTATTTGAAGGTGTGCAGTTGTGCAGGAATGTGTATTGTATTGTGCTTTGACCATTCTGTTTTCTGACTTTACCTTGCTTTATGGCAGTGCTGACTATTGCCTTTGACATGCTCTCATGTTATCTTGCTTTTCAATTCCATTTTGCTTTGGGCCTTTCTGTGTGCATGGCTTACCTAACTCCATTTTCATGACTGAAGGCATTTTCTGTGCCTGCACGAAGCTGCAGAGCTGAAGAGGGCATATTTTGCTTTCCTCCTGTTTTTCACACTATTCTGACTGGAAAAAAACAGTTCTTATCAGAGGAATGTACATGGTCCGTCTGGAAGCCATAGCAAAGGCCAGATCAACCGATGCCGTGGCCTTGGAGCAGACTGGTACGGGCTCTCATGAGAACGAGGGGGTGGGGCTTGCTAGAAGCTTCGTTATGTTTGGATTTGTATTAAAAGGGGGAGCCTCCACTGGTCTGGTGGAAGTTTGGGAGTTTGGATTCCGAGTGAGGGCAGACGTGTCTATCTCGGATTGAACCCTGATTGCTGAGCTCTGATCCCCGGCTGTGTGAAGACTTCCCCCGGCCAGAAGTGGGCAGTGTATGCATCAGGTGATGTATTGAGTTTTGTGGTTATTGCCATCGTGATGTTTGCCAGTGGCTGTGATCATTTGAGGTGTTTTCTTTGTGGTGTGGGAGGTGCACATCCAGAGTGCTCCTCTGCTCTGTATATATATCTTTCTGATCTCTTGCAGGACGTCCAGTGTATCTTACCTTATATCAGTTATTGCTTGTTTATTAATCAGTATAATTATTGATTCATGCCATTTAGATTAGATTTTAAGTTTGCTCAGTTAATGATTCATGCCTTTAGATTATAGGTTTGCAACATATATTTGAATCTAATGCATTTGGTATGTGATACAGCCTTTGTTTAGAGAGTATTATGTAATAAACCCCAAGCCTTATTCTAAAAGTGATAGTCTTTGCACTTTGTTAAATAAAACTCCTTTTCAAAAGGTGCTGTTTGCTTTGTGTTGCAACCTTGCTGTGCCAGGGGTTGTAAGACATGCTTAAAAGTATATATTATTCAAAGGTGCAGTGGTATATTTGCCTCCCAGGTGGGAGTGCAGTGATTGGGTGTGGCTTATTGGTGAGAAGCCACATTCAAAACACTACCCGACCCTTACAGTTGTCCTTAGCCCGCACCTGCATGATGCGAATTCACCGCATGTCCAGGGGAAGGCCCCATACTCACCCCTGCTCCCACTGGTAGGATTCTCCATGGAAGACATATACTACACCCCCGGCACCCTTTAAGTCTGGACCGACCTCGCAGTCACGGAAATGGAATCCCTGTTTGGAGGACGGCCAACTTAAAACATATGCCCAGATGATCGAACAATACGGTCTCCCACCAGGGCAATTCTTAACACATAGGCAAATTATTGATAGTAGTGGTCGGTACTGGGACCCGACTGCAGAGGAGCCTACTACACACCCAGTGATACACACTATTTTAGACATGGGGATAGGACATCACCTAGTTGTGTTGCTCTGTAATGCTGTCCGGGAGCTGCTTCTCCCCTCACTGCTGCCGTTACGTCAGAAGTGGGAAACGGAAATAGGAAGGGTGGTTAACTACAAAGAATGGGATGTGGCCCTGGAATATCCTAAAAAGGTCTCCAGGAATGCTCACTTTCGAAACATACAGTTCAACATTCTTCATAGAGCATACCTCACGCCCCACCGGCTCCATAGATTCCACCCCAACACAAATTTTGCCTGCCCCGATGTCAAGCCCCTGAGGCGAACTTTAAGCACATGTTCTGGGATTGCCCCCGCATTCAAGAGTGTTGGGACCTAGTCCACCGGACACTTAGCGCAGTCACCAATATCACAACCATTTCCACTTGGGAAGCGTGCGCTCTCGGGATATTCCGTAGACGGAAGACTGAGAAAGTGCAGTGTCGCTTTATGTCCCTCGCCATCCTCTTACCAAAAAGAGGAATAGCTATGCACTGGTGGGCCCCGGCAGACCCCCGATAGTAGCCTGGATAGGAGCCTTGAAAAAATGGGGGAAGGCGGAGTAGGAGGTGTTACGGGACAAGGAAGTAAAGGGTACCCACAAACATCCCATCTCTTTAGAGTGGGCACAATTATTGCACGCCTTTACACCAGCCGCGGTGCGTCCATTGGGGCGTAGGGGCATAGCCCCACCAGCCCATGGACCCACGGCTGCAAGTGTATAATTAATTGTCACTGAATACTAGTATTTTTAAAATACATCAAATTTTCCGCCGGCGAATCCGGGCAGCACCCGATTGAAACGGGTGTGCACTGCGCAGGGGGCTGGGCTGGGCCGGGCGGCGGGGCTGGTCTGAGTGTTTGATTGACAATCAGATGACAGTCCAGTGACGAGTCGAGTCCACGAGACACTGCAGGCACATACCTAATGCGCAAGTGCTGCTCGGGGCTGAAACTAGCCCTAGCATGCGCATGAAAGTTCCCCCATTAGTAGAATAGTGCCAGGGGAGAGTTCTGGGGAGCCCCGGCGTTAACAAGGGCGACAGGGCGAGCAGTCAGTGTGCCCCCCAAGCCAATCCTGGTGCTGCATGCAGCGCCAGGATTGGCTGGTCACCGCGCAGCAATCCATTATTGGATGCCACGCGTGGGTGGCTCAGCCGCACATCACAATGTGGCCAATCATTGTGTCTGACTTCATGAAGTCATGCAGTGATTGGCCATTTGCGGCGCGCGGTGCTGGTGACGACGACGTTCTGGGCTGACTTGCCTCGTGGTGTGCTGTGGTGTGGACTGGTCGTGTGCGCATCGCCATCACCTGCCAGCCTCTAGTGTCTGCTGCCTTTGCGGACTGCTCATCGTTACACTACAGACTATAGTACAAGTCGACTCGACTACTCTTCTAGTGAGTATCTTGTTTTTGTGACTCGTCCGTCGTCATGTGCTGTCACGCCCAGTGAGTGACATTACCTCAAGAGGATTTCATTAAAATGCATCCAGGGAGGGAGCGGCGCAATGCAAGGTTGCATTTAATTCTGTGAAATGATTGGATGAGCCCTCCACATTTCGTTCATTCGTGCTCTGTGAAACGGGCTCTGTATTTTATTATAAACGGAGCTCGTACTGGAGGGGTCGTGTCTGGTTTACCCCCACTCTTGGAGAGCAGGCCCCTGCAGTGAGTGACATTACCTCAAGAGGATTTCATTAAAATGCATCCAGGGAGGGAGCGGCGCAATGCAAGGTTGCATTTAATTCTGTGAAATGATTGGATGAGCCCTGCACATTTCGTTCATTCGTGCTCTGTGAAACGGGCTCTGTATTTTATTATGAACGGAGCTCGTACTGGAGGGGTCGTGTCTGGTTTACCCCCACTCTTGGAGAGCAGGCCCCTGACAGTCTGTCTCTCGGTTAGGACTTAAAATATTCTCTCCGAGACTTGACGTCACACTTCCTGCTGACGTGACTGAGCCTTATGCTAATGCCCTAAATATGATTGATTGACGAATCATTATTTTTGCATTCTTCTTTATGTACGTCAAATCTTTAGTACACCGTCGCTGCCACTTTGAAGAGGCAGCGGACTCACACGCCGACTCGACCGCAGTTCTACCCACCTTTCAGGGGCACTTGCGTGACCCATACCTCGCGCTATAACCCCGTAAGTACTGACCCTTCAGGGACAAGGGTCGGACTGTCACCGACTCTCTGCAAGCACTACCTGCCCTTTAGAGGCAGCCGCGACTGACTCCGCCCCGGCTCTGCCCTCCTCACAGGCGGCAGTGTGACTTGTGATGGGTCCTACCCAAGCCCTGCAGCTCTTCAGTGGGAGGGCAGGCGTGCGGATGACTCGGCCATAGCCCTGGCCGGGTTCTGACACTGTCCTGACTGGTGAGTCTTTCGGTTTCACTTTGGCATCAGGATGCTCCGATTCTTCATTTTGACGGTATGAGAGAGTAAGTGCTGCTATATGACAAGAAATAGAACTAAAATGGCATTGCACGTTAAGATCATAGTGCACAGAGGAGAGGGTTGTAATCACCTAGGAGACTAGGACAATCGCCAGAATAGCCTGCATTGTGCAGAAAAGGATGCAAACGAAAGAGTAGATTGTGTGAGGGAGACTACAAAAGAGAAGACCGAACGGAATGCAAGAGGGACTAGGACATAGTGGTGGGTACAATGTGTTGGGAGGACAATGACAGAGAAGAGAGAGCCTTCAGTGGAATAGAATTTAAGAATGAGGTGCATACGAGAGGCTAGTAAACACATGGACTTGTAGCTTTAGAAAGTAGAATTGTTGCCTTGTACTGTTGGCACCTATTTTATATCTTATGGTAAGTAAGTCCCAAAGCCCCCCAGCATTATAAATATTGCTGTCTGTACTTTCATGTGTGGGGAGATAAGGCTATCTGCCTGGCATCTTGGCTGGGTGGCGTAGCAAGGGGGTGATTTCTGTGGTGCAAGAGCTTCATTTTTGGCTGTTGGTTGGAACTGGTGGAGGGTGGGTCCGGGTGTTTGCCTGTAGCTAGTGTGTGGATGACAACTACATGCAGTGTCCTGCCTCTGACTGCTCTGAGGCCCGTGTTCACGACAGAACAGTATATGGAAATGCCAGGCTATGCTTCCTCTAACGTGGGGCAAACGAGCCAGACACATTTGGGCCTCTGTTTGCACCAGGTGGGATAGTGAACTTAAGTTGCTGGTAGGTGAGCTCTGGTAGTAGTGTGCATTTTGTACATTTTTATTTTTGCAAAATTAGCACATCTCGCTAATCAGGGATGAGTTGTTCAGAAAATTCCTAACAAAATACTTTTTCTGGTGCTGTCTTCCTGGATATCTGTCTCATTTGTACTGGGGATATGTTCTTTTGGCTGTGGCTGATCACGGTTATTCTCAGACCTTTACATTCTTCTCCTTACTTTTTACATTGATGGTGAATCTGTAGACTAAATTCCAGTTCCCACTCAGATCTGGTAGATTATTTTTTCTTGTGGCTGCCTCCATTCCGGTTGGTGCGTCTGCCAGTGGACAAACAGGACAGAAATGATCTGGTGTGAGATTCAATGTTGTCCCCAGAAACTACCAATTGGTTGTTTACTTAGTGCTCCATTTCTCCCCAACTCAAAAACTTGGAAAAACTGAGACTAGTTTGGCTGCTTGACTAATCTGTCCCTGAACTGTGTCCTTCTGAACCCAGACTACTGGTGAATGGTCTTGCCTCCCTGCCCCTACATCCTTTGGCTTCGGTATAGGTCCTATTCTTTGTAGATGGTGAGTTGTGGAGAGAACATTTGTTTTGATTGTGAAATTGACACCCTGATTTTTAACTTCAGCAAAAAAACATAGTTGTTTAGATTGTGTATCCAGTAGTGAAATAGCAGCAGGCGGCAGCGCAGAAGCTTAATGTGCCCGCTGCAAAGAACATATACCTGATGCAGATCACAAAATGCATATGATGTAAATAGGTCAGTGAGGCACTGCTTTTGTCAGAGAGATCCTTTTGTTACTTGCAGTTTCTAAGTTAAAATTATAACATACAACAGCGAGCTATTAACTGTCATCTAAGAGCTGGATGCAAACTGCAAGGAAAAAATTGTAGTGTTATGTTTTTTTCCCCACAGTCTTTGTTTCATTACCCTACTGTTTCAAAAATAAATTGTTATCTTTTCATTTTCAGCACCTGACAACCTGAAACATTACCGCATTTTGGGGCAATTTTCCAGCAAACAACAAGAGGACCCCAACCTCCTTTGCTGCTCTTTCACCCCGGCTACAACCCAGCAAACACCAGTGTTAAAGGTAAGGAAACTGATGCTATATATTTTTTTACATGAGAGTTAGGGCTATGTATGTATGTGGTCACTCTCCAGGCCCTCAAGCAGTGTCTCTTTCAGTGCCTTTAGCAACCACTATGGCACAGAGAGGCAGGAGGCAGTACGGCTGTATTTTAGCAGTCATTTTGTGGAAAGGGGAGCTGTTGGAGATGTATTACGATAATGCACAAGATATATTTATTTATACTGAAATTGCACTGCACCTTATACGTTGTACTTTGATTATTGACAGGTTTCTTTAATATATATATTGGTAAGGCCAGCAACACACCATCATGAATACAGTACAAGAGCTGATTGCAAGGTCATTCTAGGCATGGCCACTTGAACAAAAACTACAGATAAAGCAATTAGGACCCCATCAGCCTGAAATAAACCTACAGCAAACTACACAGGACAGAGGAAAAATGTCAAAACGTACATTCTCAAATGCCTGGTACACAAAAGCTGATTGGCTTACAGGGTGCCCTATAAAAAAATCTCTGTTCTGCTTCCCCTGCTTGCTGTTTGGTGGTGACTTTTCTAGGACACGTCAAGGAATGATTGACTTGAAGCATATCTCTGAAAAAATAAAGAAGCATGCGCTCACAAGAAATCATCTGGAAAACCTGACAAGACTGGGAATGTTGGGGGAAGACGCACCAATTGAGCAGCAGATAAATAATGCATATCGCAAATCCATTCAAAAACACAATGTAGCTGTTGATAAGAACAGACAAAATCTATACAAGATCATTGATTGCATTCGTTCCTGTGGTGCTGTCGAACTGGCATTGCGAGGCCATGACGAATCAGAAACTTCCTCAAAAGCTGGGATCTTCCGAGGCCTAGTGGATTTAATGTCAACCATAGACAAGGATTTGGAAACACATTTAGCACGTGCTACAGCCTTTAAGGGCACCTCTAATACAATACAAAATGAACTCCTTGACTGTATTCTCGAAATTATAAGAAGCCATATTGTGCGAGAGTTGCGAAACACAGACTTTGTGGCTATTCAGCCTGATGACACCACTGATGTGGCCACTAAAACACAGTCCGTGTTAGTGTTTCGGTACCTTGACAGTGACAGAAACGTTGTGGAGAGGTTCTATGGTTTCACACATTTAAGAGACTCTAGTGCAGCAACCATCACTGAAGCTATACCGTGTCAACTGGACTTAATTTTCCAGGACCTGCCTCAAAAACAAAAACTTATCGCACAAAGCTATGATGGTGCGTCCGTAATGAGTGGAAGCCTTGGTGGAGTACAGAAACAAATTCGAGATGTGTACCCTAATGCTCATTTTGTGCACTGTTACGCCCACCAACTCAATCTTATTATGCAACAGGCGGTATCAAAGATCAGAGAGACACGAGTTTTCTTTCAGGATATCGGAGGCATAGCAGCATTCTTCACACGTTCCCCCAAAAGAACAGAAGCCCTTCATGAGATTGTGGACAAAAGCGTACCAAGGGGATCCTCAACTCGTTGCAACTTTCACATTCGTACAGTCAACTTAATCTTTGAACAGAAGGAGGGCCTTGAGAAATGTTTTGTCGCCATAGCATCCAGAGAAGACTTTGATCACACAAGTCAGAATGAAGCCCATGGCTTTATTAGAACACTACAAGACAAAGAGTTTCAGTTCTTACTGTTTTTATTTCATGACATAATGCGTCATGTTGATGCGTTATACGATCAGTTACAACAAAAAGACATAGATACTGTCTCTGTGAAAGCTGCTACATCTACATTTGTACAAAAGATAAAGGAAGTGAGAGATGGGGTTGACGATTTAGAGAGCAAACTGCCGGAGCATTCTACTTTTGCAAACCGCAGACAAAAAATCACCTCTCTGGTTCTAATTGGAAAGGAGATATGTGACATTGTAATTGTGCAGGCAAAAGAACGTTTTTCATTCACAAAACATTTGGTGAGTGCCACTTTATTGCAAAGTAAAGAGTTTGCACAATATGATGAATCCTTCCCTGAGCGTGCTCTGAATCAGGCTGTGGAAGCATATCCTATGCTCAAAAAAGAGCAGCTGAGAACTGAGTTAACTGTACTCTACGGAATGCCTGTGTACCAGAAGGCCACAAGCGCCTTGAGTTTGCTGAGTTTAATTCATAAACTGCATATGGAAAACTCACTTACAGAGACAGTGACTTTACTAACAATTGTGATTACGACTCCAATGACATCAGTAGAAGCTAAACAATGTTTTTCAGCCTTAAAGCGCATAAAGACATTCCTCAGGAACACCATGCTAGAGGAAAGACTAAATGCTTTGGCGATGCTATCTGTAGAGAGCAAGCTAGTCCAAAAGATACCGGACTTCAACATGAAAGTAATTGACAAGTTTGCTACACTGAAAGACAGACGTGCTGATTTCATTTACAAAAAGTGAATGCTGCTACTTGTTTGTTGAATACAAAAAATTCTGATTGAGGTAAGAAATGCATTGTTATCTCTTTTTTTAAAAGTTTTGTAGTGTTTGTTCTATTTGGAGACTACACAGATTTGCTCACCTTTGTTCATTGGCCGGAGCTGTCTCCCGCAGGGTGATTGATTCGTTGCTTGTGTTGCCTATCAAACCTTTCCCCTTGGCAACTTGCGAAAACCTTTATACCATTTATGTTTGGGGTACTTGCGTGGACCTATGTGAAGTGTGTGTACAAAGCTCAGCTCAACCAGAATCACGGTAACAGCGCATTGCGCTGCCTCTTTTATATTTAGTATATTGTTAGTCTTTCATGTGACCTTTATGACCACTCTCTCCTGGCAGATTATTCTTTGAACGTATAACCTACAGAAGAATACACACTCCTCTTACTCTTCTCTGGGAATAGAGTGTTGAGCCATACATACCTTATCATTGTATATACTGACATTGTGTTGGACCATAGTGCTCATAATCTTATCCTTCTGTTGCACATGGGTACAACCTATGTTAACCTGCCATTTGTCTACTAGAACCAAGACTGAAAGCTGTGTAGGTTGTATATACAAGTGTGTTCATACTCTCTGTAGTATAGATAAGAATAGAGTGTAACATCTTCCTTCCTTTACAGCCTGCCAGTGCCTATTCTTCAAGAATTCACAAAGAGGTTCCCACGCTCAAGACCTGTTTTTCTTCCCCCGCCTTTCCTTGTTTTGTTTCCCTGTTTTCCCTTGGCGTGCCATTCGTTACTCTAGAGTCTGATAGAGTCGGAAGGCCGCAGGGGAAGACTGTGGACTTTTCTTCAAGTTCCTGACGCTCCTGCGGAACGAGCCTGGCAACCATTACACTGCTGTGCAACTTCTTCTACTCTTAGAGCTGAGATTTCCATGAAAGTCTTATAGTCTGAATTCAGCACCTGAGCATAATAGGACGGAATGTATGAAGCTCTGTGGTTATACTGAATAAGCAGCTACCTATGTTATGCTATCTATTAATGTAATAACTGCACTTTCACAATTGCTTTATTAACCTTCCTGCTTTCTCAAATTTTTCTTCTTTTTTTCCAAAATTTTCTTGGGGGGGTAACCCCCCAAATCCCCCTTTTGGGGTTCGGGCTCGCTTGCTACGGTGCTGTATGGTAACGACTTGCGTTGTATTGCCCGCGTTGTAATGGTAGCGCGGTGTAACAACTGCGTCGTAATGGATGTTCCCCGGGTCAGAATGAGGACCACTGAAGAATTGGGACTACATAGGCTGAGCCTGTGTGAGCTACTGGTACTCGATGCCCATCACACTTTACCATGGTTCGCCCACATCCGAAAATGGCTTCTGGACCTGGGCGTGAGCCGGTTTTAGGCAAATCCCAGCCTATTGATATTAGAATCAAAGAGAGAGATTAAGCACATCTATTAGAATTTTATTTTTCTCGAAGTCACTTTAGATTATGCGTCTGGGAGACTTACCACACAATTTCTGCCTTTCAAAGTGACCCGAGTTTTGAACCGTTTCTGGGCGAGATTGAATCTCAATTAGCAAAGACACTTTACCTGAATTTCAGATACGAGATGCTGCAGATCAACTCTTTTACATCTAAATGGTCTATGCCTCAGGTTTTGAGAAGGGACTACAGGTGTACTCTATGTTCGTTAGGTGCAAATGAAAATATTCCACATGTATTATTTTTCTGTACATCTTATGTTAAGCCCAGGAGAAAATGAATTAGGCCGTTATGCGTTATGTAAGAATTTGAAAACTAGGCATCACCTAGAGGCACTGCAAATACTGAAAACAGACAGCTCACCACTTACTGTATTTGGGGTCTGCAGATTTTTACTGGCTACCAGTTATTTAAGGAAAAAGATTGGATAAAAATTGTAATACTTCTATTTTATAATGAAGTTTTATTACTGTTTTTTTTCAAATTATATAAATGAATATACTGGTCTAGCATAACTCAAGTGAAGGTATATTAGCAAGAATACATCTCACTGGCACAATGTGCATGCTTTACCCTTTCTTGTGCAATCTTTAAATATTATTTGGCCGGTCGGGGTTTATAGAATGCGCACTTGCACTTTACTTTATTCCCACAACAAATTAACTGCGTCATAATATCTGGACATAATGGGAATTTTAAACTGTACAATCGTTCTGCACCTTATTTTTTAGTGAATATTGTACCCAATGTTTGCATCAGGAGAAATTTTTAGTGATATGTTTTTTTAATGATTTCTTTGTAAATGTTATTTTATGATTCTTAGAATCGAAATAAAGAGAATTGACAGACACTGAGCTTTATTCAGCCTAAACCTGCAGATGAGAGCTTCCTTCATTTGCTCATACACATCTGGTCGGCCACAGGCATCCTTCTAATGATGGCTGTCCTTCCGAAGGCAAGCAACCCACCTAGGCAGCTGCTTTAGACACCTCATTTAAGGCTTGTGACTTCAATGCTCACAAACCATTCTAAGATATCCTGCCTTTCCACATACATGTGTACATGCTCTATTAGAATCTTGGCCACAACATGGCTAAAACTGAAGGTGGAGTCACTTCTCACACATGGAGCTGTACATACTACCAGTCCAAGCTTCTTCTCAAGGGCAATCTTTTCCCTCTCTTCCTGCTCTCTTAATTTTTCTTCCTGGGCCAATTCCTTCTATCTCTCTCACCTCCTCTCTTCTTGTTACTAGGGAGCTAGCCTCACCTTCACCTTCTCCCTCTCAAACTCCCTGGCCTTCTCCTGCTGCTCAGTTTTAGCTTTCTTGAGAGCCAACTACAAGTTCAGGTTCTGTACTAGACTCAACCCACTCAAGGGATTTACTCCTACAATTGGTGACAGTAGTATCCTAGAAATTTGAGGTGTGCGGGGACCCACTCAGCATGTGTCTGAAATAGAGAGGTGCTAAAGCAGAGGTCTCCAACCAGTAGCTTGTGAGCTACTGTAGCTCTTGAACTAACTCTGAGTAGCTCACCTGTGTACAGCCCAGCTTATTAAATTAGAAAGATTTTGCTTGGTTGAATTAATATACATATAAAGAAATTTAAATTATACTGCACTAATAATATTAGTAGCTGTTAATGTGTTTTATTGAACATAAGTAGCTCTCAATACAGAAAAGTTTGGAGACTCCTTTGCTAAAGGGAGCACAACACCACAATGCCCTCCTCTTACAATCCCAACATGGTGGTCAGGAGATTGGGGATGCAGTGGAAACTGTCTCAGGTGTGGAACCTGGGGGCAAGAGTAGAGCACTGCCTAGCGTTCTAGTCCTCAGCCAAGACATACCCCTTGAGTGCTCCAAGCCAGTTAATAGGTGAGCTGAGGTGAACCGTGGTGTGCGCAGGGCCGAAGAGAAGGATTTGGACGCAGAGGATGAAAAAGAGTAAGGATACACCAGTGGGAGGAAGAACGACCTGAAGGATGCAATCGAGTCTGGCTCGTCAGAGGAGGTACAGATGATTTTGTGGCAGGTTCTGGAATCGGAGAACCAAGGAATGGCAGCGCACTTACAGGAGTCGGGGACCCCGCACGATTGAGAGGATGGCGTGCACCATACTCTATGGAAAGGTGATACGGACAGGGCCGCTTTGGCTCTAAACCAGAGTCGCGGCCTCAGGCAAGTGACAGACACAAAGGGGAGCACGAACCATTGTTGTGTGGGTGGTGGCACAAGGATACTTGGTTGGGCTATAATGGATGAACGGGGAAGAACTTGGGATTTTATTACACACAAGGTAAAGTGTTTAGCACAAGGAAGATGGGGAGCACATTGGTGTTCAAGGTATTCACATGGGCATTAAAGGCACAAGCCTTATTTCATGTTACTTAAGGACAGCAGAGGTTTTCAACACAGTCCGGCAAGGGGTGAGTTAATACTAGATACAAACTTCACTGAAATTGCGCCTGATATTCACAGACCAGTTTATGGGCCGCCGGGCCTTGCACATTGGGTTTTATTATGGTGTGGAGTCAGGACCCATATTCACAGTGTAGTCTGATTACTAAGGCCTTCCTTTTTTATTTCCCTGAAGAAGACAACTGGGATATTGTGAAAGAATCATGCCAGAAGAAGAAGGTTCAAAGAAAGCACCAGAAGGGCAAGGAAGCCTCTGCAGCACATCCTTATAATGTTCTTTTTGACTGATCTTTCATCTTGCAAATGCATCCATTTAGATCTATCTCTATTTGTCTGGGTCATATTTCCACATCCCATTACAGTGTTAGAAGTGGGAGTTTGTTCTATTTATTGACGGGCTGTGGAAATGGCTCACACAGTAATAATGGAGGACATGATCAAGCAGCTGGCCGAAAGGCTGTGCCACCTGCAACTTGTAGTAGAACAGCAAATGAAAGCAGCCCATCGGGATAGGGAAAAACTACAGACAGCTATAATATCCCAGGCCACAGTCATAGCTGACAACCAGCTAGTTCAGGACACGGCCCTACAGAGACTGACTGATACCATTGCTAGTGCGAAGGTGCATCTGACCATTTCTAGTTCGGTGTTCCAAAAGTACCAAGTGGGGGAAGACCCAGACTTTTTTCACCAACTTTGAGGGAGGGTCGATACATCAGTCACTTGTCCATCAGAACAATGGGATCAGTATGTTGCCCCTCTTTTGTCAGGCAAATTCCAAACAGCCTATCATGCTGCCAATCGGTAGGTACCACCCCCTGTCAAGATGTCAAGAGGATTTTTTTGGAACAGTTAGGTTTTGATAGCGAATATTACAGAGGGAAGTTCAGAAAAGAAATATGGAACCCAGGAGACAACCTCAGATCCCTGTTTTATAGGATACAGGATTTGGGGAATCCTTGGCGGAAGCCTTCCTTACCTCGATGGAGGACGTGTTGGACAAAGTACTTTTGGAGCAATTCCTGGAGGTCCCCCGCCCCCGGCCCCCCCCCCCCCCCCTCCGGGTATGTTGGGTGTGAAATGCACAAAGAAATGAAGGTCCTCAACGAAGAGGCAAAAATAAAATGTATATGTTTGACAATATGAAAGTGATGTAGGTCGATTTACATAATGGTTTTATAAAATTGTTTAAAGATGATAACCTTTCGTGAATATGTTTTAGGTTAGTATTATTTTTAAATCTGGTTATTTTTTTCCCTCCCTTTTTTTGTTTTCACCAACCAGGATACACGTGGCTACTCCAGAAGAAGGCGCTGGTCGCCGAAACGCGCGTAGAGAATTCATTAGTTAATGCCACAGTTTTATAAAGTTCTCCCATTTTATGTTTGAAAATTAATTTGTTTGAGATTTCATGAATATGTTTTGAATGTTTCTTTTTCTGATCTTATTTTCCCCCTTTTTAAAGTCTTTTTGATATATATGAATTGTATTATTGTATGTGATTTCCTTTTTAATCGAATTAGTAATAAAATTTGTCTTCAGACCTACCTACATTCCTTCCTCTTTTGTGTAATCTTTTATCAATATTATCAATTTTTCACCCAAGTGCCTTGGTTGTTACTTTTCGCTCTGTTGCCCCTCTTTTGTCAGGCAAATTCCAAACAGCCTATCATGCTGCCAATCGGTAGGTACCACCCCCTGTCAAGATGTCAAGAGGATTTTTTTGGAACAGTTAGGTTTTGATAGCGAATATTACAGAGGGAAGTTCAGAAAAGAAATATGGAACCCAGGAGACAACCTCAGATCCCTGTTTTATAGGATACAGGATTTGGGGAATCCTTGGCGGAAGCCTTCCTTACCTCGATGGAGGACGTGTTGGACAAAGTACTTTTGGAGCAATTCCTGGAGGTCCTTCCAGGACCCACCTGAGCCTTTATGAGAAAACAACCCAACATAACAGTCCCAGTGTCTGTAGACCTGGGCTGTGCTTTTATAGGTCACCCGATTTTAGGGTTAACCAACCCTGAGTAGCAACCCCCATTGCTCATAACTGGAGAAACCCTCCAGTCCCACAAGTCATTCCAAAGATTCCCCCAGAAAGAATGTATTTGCCTCATCCTCTAGGAAAGGAGTCCAGACAAGAGCCACAGTGTTTCCAGTGAGGAGAGTGAGGACACATTGCAACCAACTGCCTTCATAAAACACCACAGGCAGAACCCATGGAGCAGGGGTATTCCCAAGGAGGGTCCTATGAGCCTATGTGTGGAGTTTGTAATCCTCCTTACAAATGACAGGACACTGTATTAAGTGGAATCGCTATTTATTTATAAATATCTCTCTCCACGGAGAGCGCCGAGATTGCTGCTTTCTACATGCAGCTCCGGCACCCGATTCCGCGCTCTTCGTGTGCCACTCAAAATGGCCGCCGTTCACGCTACGTCATCACGTAGCGTGAACACTAGACTGCATCTCTACATATCTCCCCCTTTTTGTATCACATGGATAAAAGCAGTCTAGGGGGTTTACTTTCCTGCACCCATCTCATAGTCTCGGAACCTTCTCTCCCGCTGACCATTGTGGACCCCATCTCTCTACCTTCTTGGGTACACGGACTCGCTCCGCAGGACGGCTCTCTCTCCTCTCGACTCTGTGTCTCTGCTCTGGGACTTTCGCTGCCTCCTTGCTCCAACTCTGTTTCTACACATTCCGTATCTCCTTCCTGTGTGGTGTGGTCATCCTCTGCTGTGCTCTGATCTCTCGCCCTCTGTTCCCGATCTTCCGGGAACCATTGTATGATCTTGTTACACCGAGCCATGCGATCCTGGGACCATACATTCCCATCAATGAGCAACGCTGCTCGGTCATATACCTCTTTTACTTGTAGGGGCCGGCTGTATTTACTGTCACCTTTTCTTTGTACCACCGCCAGCTTGACCCTCACCCATTCTCCTTCTTCAAAGGATGTGTCCTTTACATTCTTCCTTTTGTTGTAATGTTCTGTATATATGTTTTGAGCTTTTTCCAAGTTTTTCTGTACTACCGCAGGAGACCATTTACTTGTAACCGTCTTTTCCTTCCATGCCAAATTGTCTTTAGTGAAGGGATCTCTGCTTCTGAGGATCTGGAAGGGGCTATACCCCGTACTTGTGGGTGTGATGCGGTAGGCCCAAATCATGTGTAAAATCTCTTTTTCCCAGTCCTTTCCTATCATGATGGCTGCCTGGATGGATCCCATTAGCACTCTATTAATCCGTTCCCCTTGCCCATTTCCAGCTGGATGATATATGGACGTGTGTTTGAATATGATCCCATTCCTCTCCATATAGTTGAGCCATTTTTCAGAAGTGAATTGAGGACCGTTGTCACTCAATATGAACCTGGGGATGCCTTCCCTGAGAAAGGTCGCTGTGAGGAACTTGAGTATCGTCTCCGTATCCATCTCTTCTTGAATATGAACTTCAGGCCATTTGGAGTACCTGTCCACTATGACGCATAGATATTTCGGAGTCCCTTGGTCATCTAATATTGGTCCCAATATAATAATAATAATAATTTATTTATTTAGATATATAAGAACATATCTTTAAAAGATTCTTCCAACACATTAAGTACAATTTTACAGATTGAAAAAATAGAAAAACCAAAATAAAATTTGGCCTTTCTTATCAGAGCTTACTGCGACGTATCAATTTAAAAATAACACTCCCGGACAAAGCAGATAAAGTTAAAATACATATCATTCTACATAGTTATCAGCGGAGCCTTAGCCGTTTCCAATTTTTCTAAAATACTGTAAGTTTGCTGAACGAATTTGGCCAATTTTATATTTAAAACAGTGTTCTCTAAAGACAGAGCAGGAATAAGGGCATGCCTACATGTCCGGACTCCCAACCTGTTCCATTCTGGCCTGAGTAGGCGTCTGCGTTGAAGAGTAAAGAGAGGGCATATGCAAAGCACGTGCAGAATGGTTTCATTTGCTGCCCCACACCCTCTGCACATTAAATCGTCCCGTTTTCGACGCCATGCTGGGAGATTTTGAAGAAAACGCCAGTCTCCCAATCTAAGGGCGATCAGGCATTGCTTTAGATAATGAGAAAATGTTGCCGAAAGGTAATTGGCCGGGGATAGTCGTTTATAAGAGCTGGCTACTGCCCAAGCATGACTGCGTTTCGCAAGAAGGGTTTTGTCCATGATCAGGGATTTCAATCTTATACATTTTTTGATTGTATTTTTAAAGACAGTCTGGCTTGGATTAAGAGCCCAGAGATCCGCAGCAGACATTCGTTGAATGTGGTCATTTAGGAGGCGGCCAAATGATCCCCCCGGGTTGTTCACACTGATTTCCTTCCAAACTAGGGATTCCAGGGTACCTGCTTCTGCCTGTCTTAATTTGTGGATCAACCTAAGATATGAGCCAACGTTGGAGGCTTCATAATTAATTAACCCCAACTCTAGTCTGACCCGTGCTGGCGAGGAGGAGCTCGGCAAGTGAAGCAATTTCTTGTAGAGTTTGGTTGTAAGTTTATTTAAGGTGATGTTCATTTTACCCTTGAAAATCTCAATGCCATACGAGAGTTTGGGGCCGATCTTTGCTCTAAGCACTTCCAGTAAGGGCAAGACAGTGGGGCCTGAGAGTCTCCTCGATAACTTAGCCAAGGATACCAATAAGGCTGTGGCCTTGGCTGCAATCGCAGTGTTCTTTTTAGTAAAACTGCCCCTGGAGTCAAGATGGACCCCTAAATATTTGTAAGATTGACAGATTGAAAGGCTTTCTTTATCTATCGACCAGCCTCCACCGCTGTAGCGTTTTTTGCCAAACGGGACAATCATAGTTTTTTTCATGTTAATTTCTAACTGGTTGTTAGCCGTGTATTGCATTAAGGCATCAAGGAGTCTTTGTAGCCCCACTCTGGTGGTCTCTGGTGGTCCCAATATATCTATTGAGAGTTCCTCCCACGGGTTCTTCGGAGCAGCGAATTTTCCTAAGGCTGGCCTCAATGGTGTTCTACAGGGAGGGAGTGGTCCACAGGAGAATCCAAGTCCATATCAGTTTTCACACAGTTTCTGTAATAACAACACACTCAAAAAAACTCTGGACCTCTTGAGTTTTTAAACAATAAAGTTTTGAAGGGGGTAATGACTGTCGACGCAGGGATTTTACCCTTACAAATTGAAAAACCGGATTCTATTTCGGAAATCTTTGCACAAACGATGAAGAATTGTAAAGAACAAAAAATATTGTAAATAGCCTTGAAAAAGCCCTGGCGCAAATCGCCATAGGGGCGAAACACGTGTCGGCTGTGCATGTTTTTATCTAAACAAATAAAGAGCAACTTTTCTACAAAATAAGGATTTCTGACTTTGACTATACAAGCAAGGATTGAGCCTAAGGACACTTAGAATTGATACCAAACACACTCATTACCCGCCTTCAAGGCCTCAATGGTGTCATCGTCTTGTCGGCTTGCTGGCATTGGTCACACTCTCCTACATGTCATTCTGTTTGTATGTCCATGCCTGGCCACCAGTATCCTTGTTTGGCTCTCAGCTTAGTTTTCCCAATACCTAGATGACCCTCATACAGTATTGCTAGTAGCCTAGGAATTAGCCCCTCTGGGGGTACCACTTTATCTCCTCTGTACACGAACACCCCCTTGTCATCCAGGGACAATTCCTCTCTCACTCCATAGTATTTCCTTAAGTTTCCTCGCAAATGCTTTTTCTCGGGCCATTCACCCACTATGTGTTCCATCACCTCTCGGATGTTCCGATCCTCTTTGTACGCTTCCTTCCATTCTTGATTGCTTATTACTTTCTCTGGGTCTTCCATCAAAGCCACCATCTCTTCACTCACTTCCGTCTCTTCGTTGACTTCCTCCATCGCGGCAGCTCTGCTCAGGTAGTCTGCCACCTTGTTCCTACTTCCCGGGATATACTCCACATCATATCGATACTCCAATAATTTCAGGGTCATCTTGGCAATTCTGGGAGTGGCACTCGCATGTCCACTGGACGTGAGTACTCTCACCAATAGTTTGTGGTCCGTTTTCAGTTGGAACCTCGTGCCCCATAAGAACTGGCGAAACCTGCCCATGGCCCACAGTACTGCAAGCATTTCTTTTTCAATGACGCTAAACTTTTTTTCTGTGTCTGTCAGGGATCTGGACGCAAAGCTTAATGTCTCCATTATTCCACTACTCCTGTCTTGCATTAGGACTGCTCCCAGCCCTTTGTCGCTGGCGTCCGTCGTCAGAACCGTTTGTCCTTGTGGATCGTACCCCTGGAGGGGTATGGCCTGAACAACATCCGTTTTGATGCATTCAAACTCCTTCTGCGTCTCTTCCGTCCATGCGAACGCCGTCTTCTCTCTCATGAGTTGCCTCATGTGATGAGTCTTGGTGGCAAAGTGTTGTATGAACTTGCTGTAGTACTCAGCCATCCCTAGAAAGGACCTGACTTCTTCCTTGCTGGAGGGAGGTGGAGCATCGCATAATATTTTCACATTTTCTTTTTTTGGTGTGATACATTGCTCTCCAATTTCATGTCTCAGATAGGTAACTGAAGCCATCCCTAGACGGCACTTTTCCCACTCTGCGGTTAAGCCTTTTTCTTCTAGCACGTTCAGTACCTTGGTTAACTTGGTGTCATGGTCCCTCCGGTCTCTACCCATCACCAGGATATCATCCTGGAAGTATTGGATCCCTTCCATGTCTTTGAAGAGGCGGTGCATGAATTTCTGAAAGACGGCCGCTAGCGAGGCAAGTCCAAAAGGCATTCTGCAGAATTGGTAACACCCGAAGGGAGTTATGAATGACATCAACTTCCTGCTCTCCGGGTGTAGCGCTATCTGGTGATACGCCGATGTTAAGTCAATGGTGGAGTACCACTTTATGCCCTTGGTTTTGGCTAACATTTCCTCGATGCGGGGCAGCGGAAATTTTCCCACCACAATGCTTTTGTTCAGTTCACGTAGGTCCACGCACAACCGGACCTTGCCGTTGGGCTTCATTACTACCACCAGGGGTGCTAGCCACTCTGCACACGTTATGGGTTCGATTATACCATTCCTTTCCAGCTCTCGCAGTTCCTGTTGCACTGCTACCCTCACTGCAATGGGCATATTCCGTACTTTGTGTGACACCGGTGTGGCATCCATCTTGAGGACAATCTTGTGTGGGAACTTCTCCAGCTTCCCGACCTTCCCGCCAAACACCTTTGGGAAATCTCTTTTCAATTTTTCTTGGTCCGGCCATTGTTCTGGCGCCGTCATCAGCACTGGTACTGCTCCGCCTGGGTCCAGCTTGATGCCCAGGTCTCCTTGATCCATCCACCCTAGGACTGACGGGCCCTTTTCTGCTACATACAGTTTGCAATCCGCACTTCGTCCGCTGAACTCGAATTTTAACGGTCGATACCCCACCATTGGGATACGGTCTCCTGTGTACGAGACAGGTCTTATGTCCGGCGGTTCCAACTTCGGACCAAAATGAGGTTTGAACTTCTCATTCCAGACTGCTCTCTGGACAATTGTGTATGGTGATCCCGAGTCCGCCACGATGCTTATCAGCACTCTGCCTATTAGCATGTCGAGCAGCGGTTTATTCGACCTCCGGATGTCCACTCCTAGTACCTGATCCTCTATACATAGTACTGTGTCCTCTTCCTCCTGACATCTTCCCTCTGTGTCCTCCTGGTTTTGATCCACGTACTTCACCATGTTGTGGCCTGCTTTCCGCCGACATACCTTCTCGTAATGCCCCATTATGCCGCAAAACATGCACTTAGCAGGGAACGCAGGACATCTCTTGTCTTGTGCTTCATGAGCCGAACTGCCACAACGGTAGCATGGGTTCCTGACTCCTTTCGTCTGCTTCCCTTCTGGTCCCGGCTTTCCCAGCCACTTGTTGGGTCCTCTGTAGGTTGACCCCGTGCTCTTGTTCCATCCTCTAGGTTCTTCCTTGTCAACCTTAGTCACCATTGGTCTCACGCCTGGTTCTCTCTTAGCTGCGTCTGCGCATCTCTTCGCTAGTTCCGCCTTCTTTACTATCGCAATCACTTTCTTCAATGTGGCCTCGCTACTCGCCCATAATTTGTCCTGCACCATTTTATTTGTCGTGTGCATGACAATTTGGTCCTTGATGAACTCATCATGGAGTGCGCCATATTTGCACGTCGTCGCTAACCTTTTTAACGCTGCCACGTACTCATCGATTGACTCTCCACTTTCTTGTTCCCGCTGCTGAAAGTTGTAACGATCTATTGACACACACACCGCCGGTCGGTAATGCTCATTGAGTTCTTCTATGGCATGCGCGAATACATCATCATCTGCATCTTGCAGAGGCTTGGGTACTAGGTTCTTAAATACCCTGATCCCTTCCGGGCCTAGGTTGTGCAGTAAAATCCTTCTTTTCCTTTTGCTCGTGAACGCCTCCTCATTTTCATCTTCCAGGACCTCAATGTAATTGAGAATGTACTCTCTCCAATCGTCCCACTTCATTAGGGGTTCTCCCGGTTTGGACAAGAATGGTATTGGAGCTGTCGCTGAAGACGCCTGCGCGCACATGGTTTCGCACTTTTCCGGCGCTGTATTCGGGCTCTTGGGGCTGCCTGGCGCGCTGCTCTCCTCTCCCTGTTCTGGTTGGAGTTGGGGACTTTCTGCCTCTCCTTTATCACTGCTCCTTAATTCCGCCAGGGCTCCTGCTCTGTTGGGCTCCCTCTCTACAGTGCTGCACCCCTGCGTGCTTTTCTGGGTGTCTGGTGAGTCGTGGGCAACTGTCTTTCTGCCGCCTCACACTTCTTGGTTATGCTGATTCTTCCCCCTTTGTCCTGGGTGAATAGTGCCCCTGTACCTGGAGTCATCGATTTTCCCTCGGTGCTGGTGAGTTCTGACGCTTCTGCCGCGCTCTCCGTGGTCGTCTGGCCTTCCTCCTGTGGGGCCTGTCTGTTTGCTGCTGTGTGGCTGTCCTCTCCTGTTGCTTCTGTGGGTTCACCCTCATTGTATATTTTTTTTTCGGGTCCCAGCCTCGTCGCCACTGTGAAGGTTGTATTCCTCCTTACAAATGACAGGACACTGTATTAAGTGGAATCGCTATTTATTTATAAATATCTCTCCACGGAGAGCTCCGAGATTGCTGCTGTCTACATGCAGCTCCGGCACCTGATTTCGCGCTCTTCGCGCGCCACTCAAAATGGCCGCCGTTCACGCTACGTCATCACGTAGCGTGAACACTAGACTGCATCTCTACACTATGGTCCTGCCAAGTACCAGAAAAGATTCATGTAAATAATGAACCAACGGTGATCCTGATAGATTATGGATTTCGGCACTTGGTTATTAGTAAAGAAAAGGTATAGCCCCAACAGTGGCCGTTAGTTGAATCAGTGTTGATTACATGTTTACACAGATTCACAACTGCTGGAGATATCCTTTGTACCTAAGGAATCATACCCACAGGAGGGAATGGTACTGTTTGGGCCCAGTCTAAATACCACACAAAAGGAACACCTCTATGCCCTGGTAGATAGATACAGAGAGGTGATTTCTTAAAAACCAGGCCGGACTATGATGGTACAGCACAACATTTTCACCAAAGTGTCATGCTCGCTCTGCTCCTAATAGCACGCGTGCGTGGGGTGGATCCAAGCGAGGATAAAAGGGGCAGTCAGTAACATGAACGCGCTTAGCGTTCGGTTAGAGTAATGTCCAGCCATGCCACACTCCCCTGTCCTTAAGATACTTTCCTGATTTAGCCTCCGTTCCTTGCTTGATGGGTCTACTCTGTTCCTCGCTTGATAGGTGTACTCCATTCCTCACTTGACGGATCAATGTGTTCCTCACTTTGGACGTCCAGAGCATCCACTTCCGAGTCACGGCTCTTGATTGAGCTTTACTTCTGGGTTGCAGAAGGGCTCCGGTGTTTCCCTCATTGGGTCAGAAGTCTGCGTCTCTTGCTGTCTCTCCTCGCGCCTGTCACCGCAGCCTCTTGTGCAGCCTGAAAGGTTAATGAGAGGACTATACAGATATTTAAAGGAATCCTTGTTTCCCTGACACAACGGTATGAAAATATAGTATGTATTGAGATACTATAATTATACTTATCCGAAGCATCCTTTCCACAGTGAGTGGAGATCCCATTATTCTTTTTGTGTTTCTAACACTTGGTGGCTGAAAATATAAATACACACATTATTAGTTTCCTGACTTTGCAAGGAGCTACATATATTGAAATACCTGGCCCTGTACCTTTTTGTGTATATACTTTTATTTCCTATCCAGAGTAGGAGAATATGTTTTTTTGTTTTTTTCCTAATATATATTGGATGTACTTTTATTGGCCTGATTGGATTGTTATATAATGTATGTTAAGGTTAGTTACGCTAATTATTTTTACATATTCAAGAGTACAGTTACATTAGGCACATTGTCTAATCCATAGTTTCCTGTTCCTAGATATATCACTCTATATCTGTTTCCTGCTTTACTATACATGATTATGAATGAAAGAGGGACGTTAACCAGGTAGTTATACCTAGAGGGTATTGTATGGCAGATATAGGTCAAGACCTCGATGCATATAGATATAGGATACCTCTTATATTTTATTTTTTATCTAAGAGCTGTATGCAACCAGCCCCATCCAAAAGCTGTGCAAAGCGTACCACTGTGACACATCTCCTTTTCCTTTTCCTTGTTTTGTTCCCCTCGTCTCCCACCTCCACCTTGTTTGCCTTGACTTTGTTGGGCTGACTCTGGTGGGTGTGGGAAGTTGGTACCCTGCATCAAGCCATGCATCTCGCTCCTGCGGAAACACCAGGTAAGACTTAGAGAACGCGAAGCCCACGTTCAATTTCTGCCTGGGTGAGATGGAAGAACATCAGATTACATTAGCTGAAGTAGCCCATATGATAGGGAACTTGCAAAAAGAAATGCAAGCCCTGACACTCAGGGTAGATGCCTTACAGCATGCTTCCCTGCCTGCAACCTCAACGGATGCTGCAACAGGGACCCAGCGTAATCTGTTCTTGTCCTTGCCCTACTCCTCCAGTAGCATTCTTTCAGTGTATCACATAACTACTCCATCCTATACCATTAGCTCCACCAGAACGGTTTCTAGGAGACCCTGCTGAATTTGCTACTTTCATTAATCAGTGTCAATTGCATTTTATGTGTAAGTCCTCTTGTTTTACCACTCAACAAGCAAAAGTAGCATTTATTTTGTCATGTTTAGGGGGAACGGCTGATACTTGGTCTATTCCTTTAGTAAAATGCAACAACCCCTCATATGACTACGCTGAATTCAAAGAGGAGTTGGGTCGATGATTCGACAGGCATTCCATCATGCAATCAGTAAATACCGAACTTCTGAACTTAAAGCAAGGGTCAAAGGATTTAATGACATATATCTCCTGTTTTAATAGGTTGGTAGATGAAGCAGGATGGCCTGAAGCCAAACATAGTGCTCTTTTTTTTAATAAAGGGCTGAGCGATTAATTAAAAGATGTATTGGCTTGAGTTGTGGGCCCACCTGAGTCCTTTAATACATTAATAGACCTTGTGGTCAAACTAGACCATCGATTTCAGAGAACAAATTTCCTATGTTTAAAGAAAGGAAACCGGAACTGGAAAAGAGTGTTGAAGACCCTGAGCCGATGCAGATAGGTAGCATCAAGGGACCTTTGAGTGATGAAGAAAGGCAGCGGCGTAGAGATAAAAAACAACTCTCTATTGTGGGAAATTGGGGCACTACCTATGAGACTGCCCTGTTAAACCCAAAAGACCCAATGAGTCGGGAAACTAAAAAACCTGTGGACTACGGAGGCTGGTTCTTTGGGTAGGCCAGGTTTGATGGTCTCCCAACTGTTGACTCAGAGCCATGCTTTCCCCCTCTGCATCATTTTGTTGTTAGAGGACAATTCATCTGGGGAGATCAGTCTGTGGATATCCAGATTATGTTAGATTCTGGGGCAACAGGGAATTTTTATCGACTCCTAATGGGTCAAGTATATGGCAATCCCAGTCCAACCGGAATCTGTAGTGGAAGTAGTAGAAACAATTGATGAGAGCACCATAAAATCAGGCCTCGTCACACATACCACTGCAGAGCTAGAGCTCTGTATCTATGAGCATCATCAAGAAACAGTCCAATTTGACCTAATTTCTTCTTTAGTCTTTTCCTCTGAGTTTTGCACATTACACTGCCTGAAGGGTTCTACACAACCACAGAACATAGCCCTAGCAACAAACACCAGCTTACATGAATTGCCTGCCTGTTATCGCATCTTGAGAGAGGTGTTTAATAAAGGAAAAAGTTCTGTGTTGCCAACGCAACGTCCATACGATTGTTGCATTGACCTGGCTCCTTGAGCTAAGATTCTGTGCAGCCAGATCTACGCACTGACTGAAAAAGAAAACATCTATCTAAGAGAGTAACTGGATGACATGCTTAAGATAAGGTTAATTCGTCCCTCTAGGTCACCTGCTTCATCCCCCCTCTTTTTCGTCCCCAAACGGGATCTCCGGTGTTGCATCAATAATAGAGGCCTCAAGGACATAACTATAAAGAACAGATACCCTCTGCCCCTCATACAATCATTATTAGATAAAGTGAAAGAAGCCACTATCTTTACTAAACTGGATATTAGGAGGCATAATATTTAGTGCGGCAACAAGAGGGCGATGAATGGAAGGCAGCTTTTAGTACACAATTTGGGCTTTATGAGAACTTGGTAACGCACTTTGGCCTTTGCAACGCTCCTGCCGCTTTCCATTTTTTTTATCAACCAAGCCTTGAGAGATATGTTGGAAATTAGTGTCATTGCGGACATAGATGACATTCTGACATATTCTTTTACCACTGCAGGACATATAGGACATGTAAAAACCATGCTAGAACGCCTACGGGAGAATAATCTATATGTCAAATTGGACAAGTGTGAATTTCACACTACTATTCTGGATTTCGTCTTGTCCCTAGAAGGGGTAACAATGGATCCACAAAAAAGTGCACCTATCAGAAGCTGGCCTTCCCCTTGTATTGTAAAGGTACTGCAAAGCTTTCTGGGATTTGCCAATTTTATAGGCGTTTCATAGATAATTTTGCATGTCTAGCTTCTCCCATCACAAGACATTTGAAAAAAGGGAAACCTTTTTGTTGGACGCCAGCTGCTGAAGAGGCATTTACAGAACTAAAAAACGCTTTTGTTATTGCTCCAATCCTAAAACATCCTGATTCCTCTCAACTGTTTATAGTCGAAGCTGATGCATCACCAGTAGCCATTGGGGGAATTTTATCACAGAGACACAGACAGACTGGTCAGTTAGACCCTGTTGTTTTTTAGTCGCACAAGTTAACTCCAGCCAAACAAAACTATTCTGTAGGAGATAGAGAACTGATAGCTATAAGGCGAGCCTTTGAGGAATGGCACCAATACCTGTTAGGGGCTTTACATACAGTTACCGTCATTACAGTCCATAGAAACCTACAATTCTTAAAAGGAGTCAGAGCCCTATCTATGCGACAATTACGTTGGACAAACTATTTCAGTGACTTCGGTTACGTAAGACAATTACAGGAGGCAAGAACCATGGAAAAGCAGATGCCTTATTGCTATATGGCTATGATGAATCAGAAGTCTTGATTACTCAAGATCAACCCCTTATATTATCCAGAGCGGATCCTGGGGGATATATGTTCGAAGGACATCTTTCTGAAGAAGGTGCTTCAAGCACAAGATACCAAAGTAGTGCAGGACTTAGAACATAAACACATGGGTGTAGGAGTACAGGACCTTCTGTATATTCAAGAAGGCTTACTGCTTCCTACCAAGTCCTTACAACAGCAAGCTCTTGATTGGTGTCATTCTCATATGTTAGCTGGACATCCAGGCTATAAGAAAATGATTGAATTACTCAGGAGATCTTTCTGGTGATACACTATTGTTCAGGATACTCACCTGTACATCCAACAGTGTCATGTCTGTGCCCAAAGTAAGAGCTCACATCGATTCTATGACAAAATATCGACTACAAAAATATCTACCTACCAAAATATCACAAAAAAAATCGATGACAATAATATCGAGATCCTATCTCTAACAAGGTAAGTACAAAAATATCGAAAAAAATATATCGATGTCAAAAATATCGTGTTTTAGAAAATATCGTTTTATTGTAATAAAAGAATGTAATATTAACAAAATAATACTTATAAATGTAATAAACATAGTTAAAAATATATTATAATATTTAAAATTAATAAATAATTTAATAAAAAATAATAATAATAAAGATATAATACATACTATATACTTCATTAATAATAACTCTAAAATAATTATTTTAATAACTTATAAATAAATGAAAATATAATAAATTATGAATACATTTATATACATAAAATAATAATATAAATAACAATTAATAACAATGTAAAACTAATTAAAAAAATTAAATACATTTTGGATAGCGTACGGGTAAAAATTACTATTCCCACTCCAGAGAGTGCAACAGTAGGGAAAGTGTTGGATAGCGTAGGGGTAAAAATTACTATTCCCACTCCAGAGAGTGCAACAGTAGGGAAAGTGTTGGATAGCGAAGGGGTAACAATTACTATTCCCACTCTAGAGAGTGCAACAGTAGGGAAAGTGTTGGATAGCGTAGGGGTAACAATTACTATTCCCACTCCAGAGAGTGCAACAGTAGGGAAAGTGTTGGATAGCGTAGGGGTAAAAATGACTATTCCCACTCCAGAGAGTGCAACAGTAGGGAAAGTGTTGGATAGCGTAGGGGTAAAAATTACTATTCCCACTCCAGAGAATGCAACAGTAGGGAAAGTGTTGGAAAGCGTAGGGGTAAAAATTACTATTCCCACTCCAGAGAGTGCAACAGTAGGGAAAACATTGGATAGCGTAGGGGTAAAAATTATTATTCCCACTCCAGAGAGTGCAACAGTAGGGAAAGTGTTGGATAGCGTAGGGGTAACAATTACTATTCCAACTCCAGAGAGTGCAACAGTAGGGAAAGTGTTGGATAGCGTAGGGGTAAAAATTACTATTCCCACTCCAGAGAGTGCAACAGTAGGGAAAGTGTTGGATAGCGTAGGGGTAAAAATTACTATTCCCACTCCAGAGAGTGCAACAGTAGGGAAAGTGTTGGATAGCGTAGGGGTAAAAATTACTATTCCCACTCCAGAGAGTGCAACAGTAGGGAAAGTGTTGGATAGCGAAGGGGTAAAAATAACAAACTTATAAATAAATGTATTATTTTAAATAATAAAAATATTAACTATTAAATAAATATAAACCATTTACAAATACCAATACATAATTATTAAAAACATGATTAGCAAAATATTTGTAACAAAAAAATTAATAAAAAATACCATATAATAATATTTAATTACCAATTAATAATTAATTAACAATTATATAATTAACAAAACAATTAATTAAAGAACATTATTACTTAATTACATTTAAATTACTTCCCACCCTATTCCCCTATAAACCCACAACCCACTACAGAACATAATTAGCAATTAATCAATTAATTAAAATTAATTACCAATTAATTAAAAATAACTATCAATTAATTAAAATTAATTTATAATTCTTACTAATTAATAATAAATTTAACATAATTAAATTACTTCCCATCCTATTCCCCTATAAACCCACAACCCGCTACAGAACATATTTATCAATTAATCAATTAATTAAAATTAATTACCAATTAATTTTAATTAATTACCAATTAATTTTAATTAATTACCAATTAATTAAAATTAATTTATAATTCCTACTAATTAATAATTAATTTAACATAATTAAATTACTTCCCACCCTATTCCCCTATAATCCCACAACCCGCTACAGAACATATTTATCAATTAAAATTAATTACCAATTAATTAAAATTAATTACCAATTAATTAAAATTAATTTATAATTCCTACTAATTAATAATTAATTTAACATAATTAAATTACTTCCCACCCTATTCCCCTATAATCCCACAACCCGCTACAGAACATATTTATCAATTAATCAATTAATTAAAATTAATTACCAATTAATTAAAATCAATTACCAATTAATTAAAATTAATTTATAATTCCTACTAATTAATAATTAATTTAACATAATTAAATTACTTCCCACCCTATTCCCCTGTAAACCCACAACCCGCTACAGTACTAAAATACAAAATCTAATTAAATTACATAAAAATAAATTAAAAACATAATAAATACATAATAATATACACAAAAATAATTTACAAATTGATATTAGTAACATCAAAATTACTAACATCGATATTACTGACATCGATATTTCAAACTTCGATATTACTAATATCGATATTAAATATATCGATATTACTTACTTTCTTTATTATGTCCCTTCGATATTTAAACTTCGATATAATTGTAGATCGATATTTAAATATCGATATTTTGTCTGCATACCCTCACATCAGGTCTCTTCTGGGTTAACGATGCCTATGCCAACACCCTCTACATCATGGCATTCTGTTTCCATGGATTTTATTGTTGAATTTCCACAAAATATGCCAGGACACACGGTCATTTTAGTTGTTGTCGATATGCTGGCAAATATGCCACATTTTATACCTTTAAAAAATCTGCCAGCCTCTAAAGAACTAGCTACAGTATTTCTACAGCACGAAGTAAGATTTCATGGCCTCCCATCTGTCATTGTATCTGACCGGGATCACCAGTTTGTATCCAAATTCTGGAAAGGGAAAAAATCCCTGTTGCACATAGATGTGATGCTCTCCTCGGCACATCACCCACAGACAGATGGGCAAACGGAGAGAGTAAACCAATGTTTAGAACAATACTTAAGATATCAGCTTTTTCACTGTTCCGAGGATTGGGAAACCTTTCTTTGGGCAGCTGATTTTGCATATAATAATGGGGAACACTCTTCTATAGGCTAGTATCCTTTCTTCTGTAATTTTGGTTTCAAACCTTGTTTTTAGGTCGAGCCTTGACAGCATATGCGCTGTCTGTAAGACCTACTGAAAGGACTACACGAAGGGAAATCAAGCCTGCTACTTACCATTTGACTACTCGTACGTCACTCTTCTTTTTTGCCTCGTCAGTTGTTCGGGCAGCCCATACGTCAGTTCCGGTCAAGGCTTAGGAGCACCGGTCAACCACAGGATCCTTACACTTAACTTTCTTCATCTTTTCTTTAGAGAACTTTTTTTTTAAAACGTTGCAGCTTTATTTCCTCATCACAGCGCCCTTTTCACTAGCCACTGCAATGTAACTTCTATTTTATTCTGCTGCCGTTCAGCGCAGTGGTACCAAAATATCTGGCTGCAAGTTTGGCAAACTTACATTTTACAAAGAAGAATATTTTACATTTGTGAGTAAAAAGGGTGAAATCCCACCTCCTGCTTTCCATTGGTTCATGCTCCTGTTGCTCTTCTTTGGTGGCTCCTTCTTTGTTGTTGGTCTGAATACATCATTTCAGTTTTGTATGGAGCAGCACCGACCAACTACTGTTTACTTAAACTGTAAACTGTTTCTGTGGTCCTTTAGGGACTATTTTTTTTTAATTTCCTGTTAGCCACCGCCCCCGCTTCTTGGGCTGCCATGCGCGAAACTTCATTAAGCACGGGCGCCGCGCTTCATGTTGTAGAACGGTGCCCATTTTCATGATTAATATTACCAGGAGTCGCCATGCGCATAATATTTACATGCACGGGTGCCGCACTTACATGTTAGCAGGGCGCCTTTTCATATTTGTAACATGGGCGCCGGCGCATTCGGCAAGTAGTTTTCATTTGTAAAGCTGAGGTTGCATTCCCAACAGCGGCCGACTTTGAAGCTAGGAACCAGGTTCGAGTGTGGTGTGGGGCTCAAAAATTCTGTGATTGTAGACAAATCACAATCTTCTGGGGCTGAAAAATCCGTTGCTCTGTAATGGGATTGGTGGTCATGTAAAGCGCGCTGATACGTTCGGGTCGAGTTTGCGCTGTATAAAAAAAGATGGTAACGTGTATCTTTTAATATTGTTATATTCCTCCAGTGTTATTACATCAAATGATGACGGCCGCACATCTTCTTGTGCGCAGCTCGCCCAAATTGTTTAAAAAAAATAATAAATAATAATGGTGACTGCACATCTCGTTGTTGCGGGTCGCCCAACTTGTTTTTTTTATTACCGTGGCCTGCCCAAGGTCAGTGTATCAGGAAGCCGGCATACGGAACCAGCACCTCCTCAGGACTATTCTGCCATGGTACAGCCGTACCGACTGCCTGCCTTCCTGCCCCCGTAGTGTCACCCCGCTGTGCAGCCACAGGATAACAGCTACATTCCCCATGTCTTCCTGCTATGGAGGTTACCCACAGCTTGGTGCAGTTAATAAGTACAGGGACCCAAAGACATGTGGCATCACAGTTAAAGAATGGATGTGCTACTAGTAGGCTTTTTTATTTAGTTATTTGTTTGCACTTTTCTATAGCGCAAACTTTACCCGAAGATATCAGAGCATTTTACATCAGCACCAATTGCAATACAGTCAGACACAAGCTATGCATTAAAGAGAGCAGGCATGCACAACGGGGGAGCACCAGAGTTTATAAAGTATGTCCTAAATCACAGGTTGTGTTTGGTGAATTGTGTAAAACTGCGCAGCCTAAAGGTGGGACGCTGGGGTGCACTTGTAGATTGTTCCCTGGTTCTACAGTGCACCACTTGAAGTGTACAAGTGTAACGCACTTAAATCCCATCATGTAGGATTGACAGCGTCCTCAGGAATTTATTTATAAAGGGCTGCGTGGATGATTGTAAAAATGCTCCCATATAATTACAAGCACTTACAATGCAATAGGTCTTGCGTTTGCAAGAGTTTAAGCTATTGGCATTGTAAATGACAATGCCTTTTATTTCTCGGTTTTGAAAAACAAAACATAAATAAAAGGTGTTGTCATAATGCCAATAGCTCAAACTCTCGCAAATGCGAGACCTATTGTAATGCAAATGCTTGTTATTTCTCCGAGGAATCAATAGGGTAACCCAACAAAAGTCAAACGACCTGGGTATCAATTAATAAAGAAAACAAGGTGGTCCTTCACATTTACTTAATCTTCAATAGATGAAAAAATAATACTTTTCACAGTGTTTTTCAATCCTAAAAAGGAAGAGAAAGGAGACAACACAACACTCAAGAAGCCAGATACATGAACCAATTAATTATGGTTTAGACCGATTTTATGAGAAATCAATTTTCAAAAATTCGAATACAAGCAATTTATATTACAGCACAACATTAATTTACCATTTTTTTTACAATTAGGCACAATTTGGAAAAAACTGCTAGATGCAGCATGCAGCAAGAAAGTTAAAAGGTACGTGCTCAAGTGAATGAAAAAGGAATAAGAAGGAAAAAATGCTATAATTTTAGTAAAACTCAAATTCAATTATTCTAATTGACCAATAGCGAAGCCTGCCCACAACACAATTCAGAACAGGAGGGCGGGACAGGGACACAAGGGAGCAGGCCCCTAACGCACAGTCAAGACGGGGGGATGGGCGTCGACGTTTCGACCCTGGCGCAATGGAGGGAAGATTAAAACCTCTGCTGCGGGTCTTCTTCAGGATGGGGAAGGGATGGGACGGGGAACAGGAGTACCTAAAAGGGGAATTATTACAATGTATTAATAATCCCGGCTTCAATTCCAATTAAAGGAAAATGAAACAATAATTAAGATACTTTACCACGATTTCAAAAGCAATATAGATAAGTCACCGATGATAATTCAAGGCGACCTGCAAACGCAAAATGAAATAAAATCTGGCCGAGTGCCTGTCTCCATTGGCACAGAATTACAAGATCAATTAACATGTGCGTTTTTACAAAAGGCACTCACCGATTAATGGTGTGCCCAATGGTTCCAAATGCTGCCTTCAGGTTAAGCTTGTGGATTTAATTAAGAAATGCCACAAAATGATTATTTCCAATCCATTTTCTAAAAAACAATACACCAAACATATAATTATTTCACCAACCTACACAAGAATTTCCTTTTACACAATTACCATAACATCGAGTGCAATCCCCAACAAACACCTACACGCACCAATTCTATGTCAGGACAGGAGGCTCTGATTATGCTTTTCTCATTTCTTTAATGAAATGCCCAGCAGCCAATAAATGAACAAAAAACTACATCTCCCATGAACACCCGGGAGTAACCATAGAGTATAGCGTATAAAAGGTCAACACATTAGTCTGTCTTCCTCTTTCTTTGCTGCTCCGCAGCCAGTTAAGTGCATTATCTTTATTACTCTTGGCATTCTACTGTTTATTTTTACATTGTGCCTTGTTGCTTACTGTCGCTTTGTGCTTTGCCTTTGCGCAGTGTGTCGCGCGTCTGGGGGCTCGGTCTCCGTTGTTTTTCTTCGCGCTTTTCGCCGCTTTTAGCGTGCAGTTTGCCTGGTTACCGGAGCGTGTGTCTCACCTCCGTTTTGGTCGCCGAGCGCTTCCTAGCTGCTCGCGCGCTTCTTGTGGAGCGGGAGCAGGGGTTCCGTTTGTTTTGGAGCGCGAGCGCTCCTCGGCGGTTTTCACTGGCAGGCGACAGTCGCGCATGCGCGCTGTCCCGTTTCCGGTTGCTTTCTCTTCAGCTGGTTGAGTGACGGCGTTTGTTGACGTCTTGCCCACGGCCTGTCAGTGCAATTAACCCCGTCTGACGCCGAGGTCTTTTAGGACTTTGGTTGTATATTCCTGGCATAGGCTCTGCCTAGAGTGTGGTTTGGTGCAGGCTTTGGCTCCCTCCACGTCTTATTTGCTAGCAAGTCAGGTTTGTTCCTGCTTTTAAGCCTGCTTTGGGGTTTATACACTCCCCCTTGACTTGTGTTTTTCCAACACTCCATATTTTTTTCTAGTCGTCTTGTGGGCATTTTACCTCTACCTTGGTGTAGAATGGCTGACTATTATGATGACGCTGAAGACGACTACTATTATGCTGATGAGGAGGAAGGCTACTTGGAACAGGATTTAGTTGAACAATTGGACAAGGGTGTTCAACAGTCCGTTAACAAAGCACTAGTACGTGCTATTAATCCTTTGAAGCGTCATCTCAATCTCTATGCACAGCAGCAGGGCTGGTTGCCTGCTTCCAAGAAAACGGCGAAGTCGCCTGTTAACCCTCACAAGACTGACTTTCAGCGTCTGGCGAAAAGTTTGGCATCTGCGCCATCCTCCACTGCTTGTCTTCACGATGCTGATTCGGACAACATGCTATCTTCCGCATCTTCAGACCATGTTTCCCCTCCACCTAAAAAACGGGTCTGTAAAGAACATTTTGTAGACGCTCCCGAGCGTCCTCCGGTGCTCAATTTCGAGCCTGCAGACATCATTCATCCGAACTCTTCCTCATGGATGCCTTCTCCAGCTGTAGCTGCTTACATTGAGGCGCATATCCGCCAGCCTTTTGAGGCTTCAGTTCGTGCCCGGTTGCGCTCAGAGTGCCCGAGGCCTGATTTGTCTGCCCATTTGGCTGAGACACCTGACGTTGACCCCATGATGGTCACGTATTTGAAAAAATATGCCAAGGACCCGAAGAAAGGCCTTGATAGATCTTGGCGGTCTTGTCAAGATAAGATGTTAGACCTGCTTGGGCCTCTCACTAAGATTTTGGACCTCGGTTACAGAGCACAAGAAGCTTCTGCCCTTGTGAACCCAAAGGAGATGATCGAATGGGCGCAACGGGCGATTTGCCAATTGGGAAATGCAAATTGTGCAATGTCTGCGGAACGTCGCAGGTCCATCTTGTTGAAGCTTGACCCTAGACTCTCTGAATTAGCCACTTCAGAGTCGGGCCCTGAGGCGGACGGCCTCCTGTTTGGTCAGCCATTCCTTAAGGAACTCACGCGCTTTGTATCCACCTTCAGTGGCATCGACAAGGCGCAGGCCTCCTTGCGGCGAGCCATGCGTCCGGTTTTTGGAAAGGCCCGACGAGGTAGGGGACGCTCGTTCGGCCGTGGTTCTGCCAATCAGTCCCAGAGAGGCAATTCCTCTCAGCACAGAGGCTCCTACGACGCAGGTTATTCATCGAGAGCCAACTTTTATCCTTCCAGAAAAGGAAAAGGCCAGTACGGCAAAGGACGCTCCGGTGGTCATCAGGGACAATACCAGGATTCCCACTCTACAGGTGAGCCTGATTCGTGCATGCGATGTGATGTTGGGGGGTCGCATTCAGTTTTTCCTGCAGAATTGGCGCATGCTCTCCGGCGATGCTTGGGTGCTACAAACTGTTCAAGGGTTCAGAATAGAATTCTATCACCCGATGCATCAGACTTGTCCCCCTCCTTGTCTATGTTTTTCCCTTCAGGATCAGGTTTGTCTTTCCGAGGAGATAGACTCTCTCCTCAGGAAGGGGGCGGTTGTTCCAACCACCCGTCATCCAAAGGGTTTTGCCAGCTCTGTCTTTCTGGTCGAGAAAAAAGGGGGCGGTGCTCGCCTTGTTCTCAACCTGAAAGACTTCAACGGCGGAGTCGTCTATCGACATTTCAAGATGGAGGGAATCCATCTCTTGAGGGATCTCCTTCGAGAAGGGGATTGGATGGTCCGGCTGGACCTCAAAGATGCGTACCTCTCGGTTCCGATTTACAAACCACATCGCCGTTTTCTCCAGTTTCTCTGGCAGGGGGTCTGGTACGAGTATCAGGTTCTCCCGTTCGGTCTTTCGTCAGCACCATGGTGCTTCACGAAGCTGTTGAGACCGGTTGTGGAACATCTTCGGTCTCTGGGTGTCAGGTTGATTATTTATCTGGACGATATTCTCCTTATGGCGGATTGTCCTCTCAAACTTCTTCAACATCTGGAATTGTCCATCACTCTTTTACAGTCTCTGGGTTTTCTAATCAATGTTCAGAAATCGGTTTTGGTTCCAGCTCAGTGTATCGATTTCCTGGGCTTCCAGATCGACTCGGTAGCTTGTCAACTTCTCTTGCCCAACCAAAAGATGCGTTATATCAAGAGAGAGTTGACATCTGTTATTTCCAGACCGACTGTGTCGTTGAGGTCGTTGGCACGTGTAGTAGGTCTGCTGGCGTCGTCCATTCAGGCGATATTTCCGGGTCTTCTACATTACAGGGCAATGCAGCGCCTGAAAATTCTTCATCTCCGGAAAGGTCTCGGATATTCCGATCAGATTCCTCTTACGGAGGAGGTCCGGTGGGAGATGCAGTGGTGGTTGGACCACATGGAGGCCTGGAACGGCCGAGCCCTCTTCGGTGTGTCCCCGGATCTAGTGATAGAATCCGATGCCAGTCGGTGGGGCTGGGGAGCCCGTTGCGGCTCGGTCTCGACCGGGGGTCGTTGGTCCCCTCAGGAATTGACACTACATATCAACTGTCTGGAACTTCTAGCGGGTTCCTTTGCGATCAAATGTTTTTCCCCCCTGCAGACCAGTTGTTGTGTCCTTCTCCGGATGGACAATATATCAGCAGTCCGCTATGTAAACAAACTAGGCGGGACCAGGTCCAAAGTCCTGGCGGAGATCGCCAAAGATTTTTGGCACTTCTGTCTGCAGAGGAAGATCACTGTTATTGCGGAGTACCTTCTGGGATGCCACAATCAGATAGCGGACTGGCACTCCAGGCATCTCCGGGATTACAGCGATTGGAGGCTGCATCCTCGGGTCTTCCGTGCTCTCCATCGGCGTTGGGGTCCTTGCCAACTAGATCTCTTTGCCTCACGCCTCAATGCGCAGCTTCCGCATTTTTACAGTTGGAGGCCGGACCCTCAGGCTCTGGCCACGGATGCCTTTCTCCAGCAGTGGCCATCGACCCTCTGCTATGCCTTCCCTCCATTTCTAATGATTCCCAGGGTATTGGCCTACTCCAAACGATTTCAGACGGATCTGATTCTGATTGCCCCTCTCTGGAGGGCTCAAGCGTGGTTTCCGGTCCTTCTAGAAATGTGTTCGGCTCCACCGTTTCTCCTTCCCCCATTGTGGAATCTCCTGTTGGACCCTCTCGGAGATCCTCATCCCCTGATCCTCTCAGGCTCCCTCCCCCTTCTCGCGTGGAGGATCTCGGGGATCGCTGGTCGCTCCCAGGCCTTTCAAACGACGCTTCCAAGCTCCTTAGTGAGGCATGGGCTCCCAATACTCACAAACGGTATAAGGGGTCTTGGAAGCGTTGGTGCGATTGGTGTTCACAACAACAAGTTGATCCCGTTTCAGCAGATATCAGCTTGATTGTTAATTTCTTGGCATCCTTAGCCACCTCTGGTCTGGCTTATTCGACTATCAATGGTTTCCGGTCGGCTATCTCGGCGGGTCATGCCCACATAGATGGGAAACTCGCGGGTGAACATCCTTTTGTTTCCAGGTTACTTAAAGGAGTTCGTTTTGCAAAACCCCCCACTCCTAAGTATGTTACCTTGTGGGATGTTTCAGTTGTCCTCAGATTCTTGGAGGCCTGGCCTTCCAATGCTTCCTTATCTCGCAAGCAACTATCTGCAAAACTGACTATGTTGCTATGTTTGGTCTCATGTAAGCGCGTGTCGGACGTACACGCTTTGGATCTGGCGGGTCGCAGCTTCACTCCTGAAGGAGTTTCCTTTCGTCTCTCCAGACGTACCAAATCTAATACGCCTTCTATTTCTTATCCTTCTTTTCCTTCTCACCCCAACCTTTGTGTGGTTCAATGCCTGAAGGATTATGAGGTGAGTACCGCTTCTTTGCGCTCAGACATGCAGGGTCAGCTTCTGATTGCATTACAAAGGCCTTTTCGCCCTGTCTCTCCAGCTACCTTGGCGCGCTGGGTGCGGGGGCTTATGTCTGAAGCAGGAATTGATGTTCTGTGTTTGGCGCACACTCTGCACGTGGAGCGATGGCATCCAAAGCTTATTCCATGGGTGTTACTCTGTTTGATATCATGAAGGCTGCAGATTGGTCATCTGCTTCTGTGTTTAAGACATTTTATTTTAAGCCTATTGATAGTGTTGCTTCTGTGGTGGTGGATCAGCTTTAAAAAAGCATAATCAGAGCCTCCTGTCCTGACATAGAATTAAAAATTTGCAAACATTCGTGACAAGAATTTTCAATTCTATTAAGGACTAGGAGGCGAGGATTATCCCACCCGTGTTTCATATTTGTATGCTAATGTATTATGACTGTATATACGCAGTTACAAATATTTCATTCCTTGTTCTCCCTCCCTGACTTGTTGTTCAGTAATATTACTTTGGATATTATGGCTTCGTATCTTTTTTCCAGGTTCAGACCAGAAGTGATGAATTTTGTTCCTCGGCGGAATCGGTTGCTCCTCCTGGTTTCTGGACCCATGGTTCTTCGGCTGCCTTTTTCAGAATCCTCTGGATGACAGCGGCCTGTTTGGAATTGTTGTTCCTGTTGTATTTAGGATTTTATTTTAACTTGGACATTTTCCCACAAAGAAAGAGGAAGACAGACTAATGTGTTGACCTTTTATACGCTATACTCTATGGTTACTCCCGGGTGTTCATGGGAGATGTAGTTTTTTGTTCATTTATTGGCTGCTGGGCATTTCATTAAAGAAATGAGAAAAGCATAATCCTCGCCTCCTAGTCCTTAATAGAATTGAAAATTCTTGTCACGAATGTTTGCAAATTTTTAATTCACTATCAAGGTGAAGGCAGGAAGGGGTTAAGGATGTCCCTTCAGAGTTGGTCGTGAAACCAGCAGTCAGTTGTAAAACAACGTCCTCAAGTTGAACAACCGGGGGGTGAAGGGTGTCTCTTCAAACTTTTTCAAAGGTGTTTAATCAGCCCTCAAACGGTTCTGTAAAGAAACATCACCATTGTCTAATATCAGTCATATTCGGGAGGAGCAATCATACTAAGATCCACATACGAAAACTGCATTTACCTGAACGGATCTAGCCGTCACGTACTCAAGGAGGGAGCCCACGTTCCAATTCTAGTCAAAACTAAGGGTTTTCAAACGTCGGGGCAACAGCGTTCTAGTTAGCGGTTCCACACGTGAGCTACTTCGATCTTCGGCAATAGTTATGCACATGCGCAAATGCATCAAGGAACGTAAACAACCAGCGTGATGATGCTACTACGTTCCGGGACATAGGTCGAAATTCACCACGATTAAGAAGTAATAGGGCAGTATCAATGCATCATATAAAAAATATGGAGTAATAAAATACCCATTCTTACGAAAGTCAGCACATGCGCATAACCTGCAAATTAGGTGCTAACATCGAGGTACATATGCATTGGATTCCCAATCAGTCGGACTCTCATATTACTCGTAGCAACCTAATTTAGAATGGAATGCAAATGCCCCATATTTAAGTGGACATAGATGAAAACCTTCCCAGTATTCAATGGAAGAAAGAAGTGATAGGGCATAGAAATGGTAGGAGGTATTATTATCGATAGTAATATAGAACAATAAATACATTTGCAATTTTTGTACATATCAACACCATAGCCATATCATTAATAATGCATAAGATGGACAGTGTCTTAATATAACATACACAGCAAAACCAGTAATTGATCATATTGGTCACTTGATTTAGATCAGAAGATTTAACAAATAAGTATGAACGAGGACAAGATAGATCCAGGCATAATTGATCAACAGCATATATGGTACAACAACTGTCCATCACCCATTATGTATTTGCGCCATTTGTCTATTCACCTCCTCATATTCATTTAAGCCCCTGTTTACTGTATCGAAAAAATGCATCCATCTGCATTCCCGGTTATTCAGGATATTGGCAAAATTTCCACCTCGTGGGTTTTTTGAAACTTTTTCAATCACCCACCATTTCAAACTTTCCAGATGGTGATCAAATTTTACAAAATGGTCCACTAAGGGTGGCCCCTGTACTTTGCAGTGAACTCTGCTTCAATGCTGCAAGATACGGGTTTTAACTCTATGGGTTGTTTGCCCTATGTACATAAAACCACATGGGCAGAGAATTGCATATATTACCCCCATTATGTTGCAGTTTGTATGGCCACGTAAGGTGTAGGTATAGTCGTTATATGTACATTCTTTCACTTCCATAGTCATAGTGCAGGCCTTACAGGCTCCACACTTATAATTCCCCAACACTGGAGGTATATTCCATAGGGTTGTCTGTCCTTCTACATTTTTCGGTTTTAGGAGAGAATGGACCACATAATCTCGTATGCTTCTTCCTTAACGAAATGCATGCATTGGTGGTTTCAAAACTCCAATCTCCTCTCCAACTAAATGCCAGTGAGAATTAATGATTTTCTTTATTTCTGTGCTACGAGTGTTAAAAGTAGTCACACATGTCATCCTTTCCACTGTATTCTCTCTTTTATTTTTCGGTTACAGCAAGAGGTCCCTATGGCAAAACCATGCCCTCTTACGCGCCTGTTTAATCAGACTCCTCGGATAACCTCTATCTATAAGGCGTTCAGTTAATATTGCTGCTTCTGAAAAATAATCAATCTTACAGCTGCAATTCCTACGCAACCTCAGGAATTGCCCATAAGGAAGGTTATCCCTGAGGTTGCGAGGATGGTGGCTTGAATATCTTAAAAGGGTATTCTTTTCACTTGGTTTTCTAAAAAGAGTGGTGTGTAATTTACCGTCCTCTTCTCTGATGGTAATATCCAAGAAATTGATTGCGTTCTTACTACTATCCAAAGAAAATTGGATACTCCTATTCCTCTCATTCAGCCATACATGAAATGTCTTAAGAAGTTCCTCAGACCCTCTCCATATAAGTAGAACATCGTCGCTATATCGACGCCAGAGTTGGATATACTCTCTGTATGGATTAAAAACACTCAATACATAATCCTGCTCATATGAATCCATATAGATAATAGCCAAGTTTGGCGTAAAACTTGCCTCCATAGCTACACCATTTGTCTGCATAAAATATTCACCCTCAAAGATGAAGAAATTCTTTTTCATTGCGATCTCTAAAAGATCTATTAGAAATTTTGTCGGAACCCTATGGGGCCTAGGTCTTTCATCTAGGACTCTACTAATTACTCCTAGGGCAGCTTCCTGCGAGATATTAGTATAGAGGGATGTTATATCCATGGTGACTAGGATATCCCGTTCATTGTCAAAAGATCTCTCATCCACCAATTGTATTGCCTGCATGGTGTCCCTGATATAGCAAGTGGTTTTCTCTGCTAATGGTTTAATAAATATGTCGATGAACTTACATAATGGCTCTAATATTGATCACCAACCGGAGACAATAGGTCTCCCGGGCGGGGTTTCAAGTCTTTTATGCAGTTTGGGAAGTGTATAAATCGTCGGTAATCTGGGATGATTATTATTTAGATATTCATACTCATGTTTCGTTTTATATCCTTCCTGAAATGCATTCTCAGTTACACCTCTAATTGTGGCAGCTATTTCCTTTGTTGGATCAGTTCGTAATTTTTTATAGTTGCCCTCAACCGACAATTGGGTAGCTATCTCTGATTTATTATCGTCCCTATTTTGTATAACGATTGCTCCGCCTTTGTCGGCGGGCTTGATCACTATCTCAGAGTTATTTTTCAGAGTTTCCAGAGCATCCCTTTCTCGTCTAGATATATTGTATTTGGTGTATTTTCTTTCCGATCGGAATAAACTTAGCTCTGAGATAGTGATCGAGCCCGCCGACAAAGGCGGAGCAATCGTTATACAAAATTGGGACGATTATAAATCAGAGATAGCTACCCAATTGTCGGCTGAGGGCAACTATAAGAAATTACGAACTGATCCAACAAAGGAAATAGCTGCCACAATTAGAGGTGTAACTGAGAATGCATTTCAGGAAGGATATATAACTAAACATGAGTATGAATATCTAAATAATAATCATCCTAGATTACCGACGATTTATACACTTCCCAAACTGCATAAAAGACTTGAAACCCCGCCCGGGAGACCCATTGTCTCCGGTTGTGGATCAATATTAGAGCCATTATGTAAGTTCATCAACATATTTATTAAACCATTAGCAGAGGAAACCACTTGCTATATCAGAGACACCATGCAGGCAATACAATTGGTGGATGAGAGATCTTTTGACAATGAACAGGATATCCTAGTCACCATGGATATAACATCCCTCTATACTAATATCTCGCAGGAAGCTGCCCTAGGAGTAATTAGTAGAGTCCTAGATGAAAGACCGAGGCCCCATAGGGTTCCGACAAAATTTCTAATAGATCTTTTAGAGATCGCAATGAAAAAGAATTTCTTCATCTTTGGGGGTGAATATTTTATGCAGACAAATGGTGTAGCTATGGGGGCAAGTTTTGCGCCAAACTTGGCTATTATCTATATGGATTCATATGAGCAGGATTATGTATTGAGTGTTTTTAATCCATACAGAGAGTATATCCAACTCTGGCGTTGATATATCAACGACGTTCTACTTATATGGAGAGGGTCTGAGGAACTTCTTAAAGCATTTCATGTATGGCTGAATGAGAGGAAAAGGAGTATCCAATTTTCTTTGGATAGTAGTAAGAACGCAATCAATTTCTTGGATATTACCATCAGAGAAGAGGACGGTAAATTACACACCACTCTTTTTAGAAAACCAAGTGAAAAGAATACCCTTTTAAGATATTCAAGCCACCATCCTCGCAACCTCAGGGATAACCTTGCTTATGGGCAATTCCTGAGGTTGCGTAGGAATTGCAGCAGTAAGATTGATTATTTTTCAGAAGCAGCAATATTAACTGAACGCCTTATAGAGGTTATCCGAGGAGTCTGATTAAAAAGGCGCGTAAGAGGGCATGGTTTTGCCATAGGGACCTCTTGCTGGAACCGAAAAATAAAAGAGAGAATACAGTGGAAAGGATGACATGTGTGACAACTTTTAACACTCGTAGCGCAGAAATAAAGAAAATCATTAATTCTCACTGGCATTTAGTTGGAGAGGAGATTGGAGATTTGGAACCACCAATGCATGCATTTCGTAAAGGAAGAAGCATACGAGATTATGTGGTCCATTCTCTCCTAAAACCGAAAAATGTAGAAGGACAGACAACCCTATGGAATATACCTCCAGTGTTGGGGCATTATAAGTGTGGAGCCTGTAAGGCCTGCACTATGACTATGGAAGTGAAAGAATGTACATATAACGACTATACCTACACCTTACGTGGCCATACAAACTGCAACACAATGGGGGTAATATATGCAATTCTCTGCCCGTGTGGTTTTATGTACATAGGGCAAACAACCCAAAGAGTTAAAACCCCTATCTTGCAGCATTGCATCAGAGTTCGCTGCAAGGTACAGGGGGCACCCTTAGTGGACCATTTTGTAAAATTTTATCACCATCCGGAAAGTTTGAAATGGTGGGTGATTGAAAAAGTTTCAAAAAACCCACGAGTTGGAAATTTTGCCAACATCCTGAATAACCGGGAATGCAGATGGATGCATTTTTTCGATACAGTAAACAGGGGCTTAAATGAATATGAGGAGGTGAATAGACAAATGGCGCAAATACATAATGGGTGATGGACAGTTGTTGTACCATATATGCTGTTGATCAATTATGCCTGGATCTATCTTGTCCTCGTTCATACTTATTTGTTTAATCTTCTGATCTAAATCAAGTGATCAATATGATCAATTACTGGTTTTGCTGTGTATGTTATATTAGGACACTGCCATCTTATGCATTATTAATGATATGGCTATGGTGTTGATATGTACAAAAATTGCAAATGTATTTATTGTTCTATATTACTATCGATAATAATACCTCCTACCATTTCTATGCCCTATCACTTCTTTCTTCCATTGAATACTGGGAAGGTTTTCATCTATGTCCACTTAAATATGGGCCATTCTAAATTAGGTTGCTACGAGTAATATGAGAGTCGGAATGATTGGGAATCCAATGCATATCTATCTCAATTTTAGCACCTAATTTGCAGGTTATGCGCATGCGCTGACTTTCGTAAGAATGGGTATTTTATTACTCCATATTTTTTATTTGATTTTTTATTACTCCAGTTAAACTACCAACTCCAATATGAAGGACATGATGCATTGATACTGTCCTATTACTTCCTAATCGTGATGAATTTCGACCTATGACCCGGAACGTAGTAGCATCATCACGCTGGTTGTTTACGTTCCTTGATGCGTTCGCACATGCTCATAACTATTGCCGAACATCGAAGTAGCTCGCGTGTGGAACCGCGGACTAGAACGTTGTTGCCCCGACGTTTGAAAACCCTTAGTTTTGACTAGAATTGGAACGTGGGCTCCCTCCTTGAGTACATGACGGCTTGATCCGTTCAGGTAAATACAGTTTTTGTATGTGGATCTTAGTATGATTGCTTCTCCCGAATATGACTGATATTAGACAATGGTGATGTTTCTTTAAGAACCGTTTGAGGGCTGATTAAACACCTTAGGAAAAGTTTGAAGAGACACCCCCGGTTGTTCACCTTGAGGACGTTGTTTTACATTTGACTGTTGGTTTCGCGACCAACTCTGAAGGGACATCCTTAACCCCTTTCTGCCTTCACCTTGATAGTGAATTGGTGAGTGCAGGTGTTTGTCGGGTATTGCACTCGATGTTATGGTAATTGTGTAAAAGGAAATTCTTGTGTAGGTTGGTGAAGTAATTATATGTTTGGTGTATTCTTTTTTAGAAAATGGATTGGAAATAATCATTTTGTGGCATTTCTTAATTAAATCCACAAGCTTAACCTGAAGGCAGCATTTGGAACCATTGGGCACACCATTAATCGGTGAGTGCCTTTTGTAAAAACGCACATGTTAATTGATCTTGTAATTTTGTGTCAATGGAGACAGGCACTCAGCCAGATTTTATTTCATTTTGTGTTTGCAGGTCGTCTTGAATTATCATCGGTGACTTATCTATATTGCTTTTGAAATCGTGGTAAAGTATCTTAATTATTGTTTCATTTTTCTTTAATTGGAATTGAAGCTGGGATAACATTGTAATAATTCCCCTTTTAGGTACTCCTGTTCCCCGTCCTATCCCTTCCCCGTCCTGAAGAAGACCCGCAGCAGAGGTGTTAATCTTCCCTCCATTGCGCCAGGGTCGAAATGTCGACGCCCATCCCCCCGTCTTGACTGTGCGTTAGGGGCCTGCTCCCTTGTGTCCCTGTCCCGCCCTCCTGTTCTGAATTGTGTTGTGGGCGGGCTTCCCCATTGTTCAATTAGAATAATTGAATTTGAGTTTTACTAAAATTATAGTATTTTTTCCTTCTTCTTATTCCTTTTTCATTCACTTGAGCATGTACCTTTTCACTTTCTTTCTGCATCTAGCAGTTTTTTAAAATTGTGCCTAATTGTAAAAAAATTGTAAATTAATATTGTGCTGTAATATAAATTGCTTGTATTCGAATTTTTGAAAATTGATTTCTCATAAAATTGGTCTAAACCATAATTAATTGGTTCATGTATCTGGCTTCTTGAGTGTTGTGTTGTCTCCTTTCTCTTCCTTTTTAGGATTGAAAAACACTGTGAAAAGTATTATTTTTTCATCTATTGAAGATTAAGTAAATGTGAAGGACCACCTTGTTTTCTTTATTAATTTCTCCGAGGGTGACAACTGGGATATCATTAAAGAATCACACCAGAAGAAGAAGGATCAAAGAAAGCACCAGACGGCCAAGGAAGCCACTGTGACACATCCTTATATCGCAATGTTTATTTTGAACCTTTCATTTTGCAAGTAAATCTCTTTATACTTACTTATACTGGTCTGGGTCATATTTCCACATCTTGTTAGATTGTTCCTTCCCCAATCTATCACAGCCTGCTCCCATTCACCTAGTCTATCAAACCGGTCCCTAATGAAATCAACAAGGACATTTCTGTCCATGCCCCTGTGATGCCCCTGTGAGCCCTCCACCCTCTGTCCCTACATAGATCCTTCAGCTGATCTACAGACATGGTGATAATGTCTACTCCCAATCCTGTTTTCTCCATTATTTACATGCACAGACATTAGACATCCCACCACTTGCCACTATTTGTCAGAAACCCTATTCAAAGGACCAAAGTGCAAGCACTACTGGACCCAACCATGGGGGTTGTAACATTTTACTCCAGGAGTCTCAGGTCCCGATATGCACCCTGAGTAACTGGGCCAAGTATACCCCCTTTCAGCACTGAACTCCCAGTGGTAGCTTGGGTCGTGCTGTCCAAGGCTCTTCGAGAGGGAATTTGGTGTAAGGAACACACAGGCACAAGATTCAAATTACAAACAGTAACCACAATAAGGTGATAATCCAGTCAACCTCTACCATTTATGGAAAAGTAGTATTTTAACAAAAACACACAAAGCATGGAGGTAACCCACTAAACAATATCCACAGTCTTTTAAAGTCAGAACATTAGCATTGTCCTGGGCAGTATCCCGGAGTCCCTCTGTCACTTCCAGCGATGCTGATTATTCCTCATTCAGTACTGTAAGCGACTTTCGGATGCAACGCCAGCACCTACATGACAAAGTAAAAGTTGAGCCTCAATAGTCAAGCTCAGCAGCGCTACAAGCTAAATTTGTGCAAGTTCCCAATAGGTCTGTCGGCCGCAAACAGTTTTACCTGACCTGATGACAGCTGGCAGGTGCAGGAGACCTGGGACATGTCTCTAGGGGCTCCCGTCTCCCAATGCTTAGGGTCCACAACATCTTTTGGTTTTTCCTTGATGATGCGTCAGTCCTTCTCAGTCTCTGGATGACCCATGTTGGTGTTGGTGGTCTTCTCCTTTGGCATTCGGTAAGTGTTCTTCACAATATCCTGGGTTTGGTGATCCAGGGTAGGGGCCATGCACCCACAGTGGCCCACTCCTGGCACACAAGGGTCACAGATTTCACCTGCCTCAGGGCCACAGCCCTAATTTGATGGTGGCCCCCTTCCTGGATTGCCAACTTCTCTGCACAAGGGTGATAGTCCTCATTTCATGGTGGCAGTCGCTGACTTCAAAGTGGCACCCTCCAGACACAAGGGGTCGCCAACTTCTTCACACAAGGACTGCAGCCCTAGCTTGACAGTAACCCCTTGTGACACAGAGGGGTACCCGACTTCTCCACACAAGGGCAACCATCCTAACGTCATGGTGGCCCTTTCCTGACACACAGGGGTCGCCAACTTCTCAGCACAAGGACGATGGCCCTAACTTCACAGTAGCCCCTTCTGACAGAAAGCGGTCACTGATTTCTCCACACAAGGGTGACAGCCCTAACCTTACACGCCAGGGTCGCTGACTTTTCCGTGTGGTGATCCCAACCACACCCAGAGTCTTAAACTCCACTCAATGGGATCACTCATTAAGATCCCTGCTGGGCCTCGCCCCCTCTAGTCACTCTCCTCCTTCTCATAGGTTAAACTGGTCTTGGCAGGTAGGGAGAAGGAACAAACACACAAAGGAGCAGAACAGGTCTGGAAGTGGTGTGTGACCACAACAGTAACTCAGGGACAGTGGGCTGCATATGTGAACCCATGTTGCTGGAGGTTATGGGAAACATTAAGCTAGTACAAAACCCATCAGACCACCCATGTGGTGGAGTTTACGTCACGTGGGAATTGCAGATCAATCCATATCAAAAAGCGGCCATGTAGTGCCGGTATGGAGATGGATGTCGGAAAACTAGCAACATGTTTACCATGTGGTGGACTAGACAATGTGCAGTGCTAAAGAAAAAGTGATGAATAAAATTGACTACACAGACTCTGTGCGAACCTTTAAACAGAAGTCGGTGTGTCAAGAGATAAAAACTGCGCCTGGTGGAATGACTACCATATGGCGCTGTGTGCAGTACGGTCAACATGTTTCTGCCATAAAGGGGGTTTTGCCCCAGGCATTCTTCAGGACCTAATATAAATCAGCTACTGCAAACATAACTGTAATCATTGTGTACAGAGATAGGATTACTGGTAGAAGGATACATATCTATCAGCATTTAGATGTCCACTTGTGGGAAAGAAGGATATCTTCTTCCTATCAATAAACAAAGGAGTTATTGTATAGCAACATTAAATTAAACATACACACACCTCTGCCTCCAGAGAAACTGTATAGACAACACACACCTGCAAGAATACTTTACATTCTGCATATTAAGGAAGCATAATAGCTTAATCACTACGAGGCATTTCCTCAAAGTGATACTCACCCAGCATTGTACCGACGGACAGGTGATTGCCCTCTTAGACTTTCTTGTCTTTGAATCTGTACAGAATAGAGTAGTCTAAGCTTGCCAAATCGTGCTGTCCTTAAATATGACTAGGACATATTAGGGGGTAACTGCATGATATTGTTAGGGCCTCGATTTGAGAATAGCCATACTATGATACTGCTTGATACTGTAAGGGGTCCTAATTGAGAATAGTGAAACTAGTCTTTGTTTGGTCCCTGTTCTGTCCCTCCCACTAGTATCTTTTGTTTTTGACTGGTCTTTATGAAGTTTCCTTAATACTTCATTACATGAGGGGTCTATACACTATCATAAGACTCTTCTAACCATCTTTAGAGGTTTTTACTACGCCATCTCTTCTGGGTAGAGGTGACATGTGTGAACTAGGCTTGCCAGTTGGGTGCTTATCACACTTTTGTTGGGTTTGTGTGTAGTGCAATTGGCTTGGGCACTGTAGTACTGTGTGTTCACTGTGTCCTCTTTCTACACCACAGAGCAGGGCCTCATACTCCCGAGCGGTTGCCGGGTGAGGTGAGGTCGTCACCCACACAATGCTGGGTGAGTATCACTTTGAGGAAATGCCTCGTAGTGATTAAGCTATTATGCTTCCTTAATATGCAGAATGTAAAGTATTCTTGCAGGTGTGTGTTGTCTATACAGTTTCTCTGGAGGCAGAGGTGTGTGTATGTTTAATTTAATGTTGCTATACAATAACTCCTTTGTTTATTGATAGGAAGAAGATATCCTTCTTTCCCACAAGTGGACATCTAAATGCTGATAGATATGTATCCTTCTACCAGTAATCCTATCTCTGTACACAATGATTACAGTTATGTTTGCAGTAGCTGATTTATATTAGGTCCTGAAGAATGCCTGGGGCAAAACCCCCTTTATGGCAGAAACATGTTGACCGTACTGCACACAGCGCCATATGGTAGTCATTCCACCAGGCGCAGTTTTTATCTCTTGACACACCGACTTCTGTTTAAAGGTTCGCACAGAGTCTGTGTAGTCAATTTTATTCATCACTTTTTCTTTAGCACTGCACATTGTCTAGTCCACCACATGGTAAACATGTTGCTAGTTTTCCGACATCCATCTCCATACCGGCACTACATGGCCGCTTTTTGATATGGATTGATCTGCAATTCCCACGTGACGTAAACTCCACCACATGGGTGGTCTGATGGGTTTTGTACTAGCTTAATGTTTCCCATAACCTCCAGCAACATGGGTTCACATATGCAGCCCACTGTCCCTGAGTTACTGTTGTGGTCACACACCACTTCCAGACCTGTTCTGCTCCTTTGTGTGTTTGTTCTGACTATTGGGGAGTGAGCAGACAGGTCGGTAAATATTCCCCCTGACCCTCCATACCCTTTTGTTTGTTAGTAGGTAGGGAGAAGGCTCAGGGCTTGACGCGTGGTCTTGACTTCCTGGGTGATGGCTCCTCACCCAGCACTGAGACTTGCAGACCTTGGTCACTAGTCCTAGTTTCAGCAGTTACAAGTCTTGGTGATGTTTTCCTTTTTCAAGAGTGCTGTTAAACCACTTGTGGGACTTGGGCTCCTACCTTTATAGTCCAATTCCAGATACTGATGTGATTTAGTGTCTGGTCTTTTAATATTCTTGTTGTGGCTGTCGACTTCTTTGAAGTGCTCTATCTCCTCTCCTTTCCTTTCTCAAAGGGACAGTCTGCCACAGCAGGAGTGGCTCCAATTTTGATTCACCACAACACAGGCAAAAGGAGTAACCGGGAATCACGCCTGGATGTCAGCCTCCATTGCAATATGCCTCCAAAAGGTTCAAAGGCCTAAAACTTCCCCTCTATCATGATTCCCTGGTACTACAATGCCAACCTTATCAGACCCACACTCTCGCTTTATAATGACCCTATCCCCACTGACCAGCAACTCTTCCTGGAATCTAAGAGACCATTGACATATGCAGAGGATGGTCTGTTCCTCTTACTCCAGTGTGTGTGTTCCTATCCCAGCTTCAGGAATGCCAGCAATTCACATCTCCTGTCTGGGAGTTGCAGTCCTCACCTCCCCTGGCCTTTCCAGGTCCTAAGCTTCCAAACTGGAACCCACAGGCCTCCATGTCTTGTGCCATGTACTGGCATACATAATCCCAGCAAACACATACAAGTATTACATGCTGCCCGGCACTACCCACCTTCACCATGCAGGCTATGGGTGAGATAAGTACACAGTAGAGGAACTTTACATGGGCCAGTAGGCACTACTCCAGTGACAAAGGTAAAAAGGCTTGTTAATACTATGTGTCTTACCACCAGCACGCTCATGTTAATGGAGTCCTGGCAAGAGCACTAGCCCTCTACCATTATGTGGGTAGCACTTGGCGCACCCCTCCCAGTCTAACAAGACTGCATTACCCTGAGACAGGCCTAGGTCATAGCACACACAATACCAGGGATCCAGATACCCATGTACCACTGATACTCAAGCCATGTCATCATGCAGGGGACATTTCTAAACCAAAACTGATATATATTAAAGATTCAATATGAAAAATCCATAAAAATATCTTGAGGAGGAAAAACATGTATATATCACAACATATTTATTAGTGCAATTCAACAATGTTCTGTAACAAGTTTGAATAATAATAATATAATCTTTATTTGGCACTTGTCACAGCCATAAAAGAACCCACATTTGAAATCAACATCAAATTCATTTGATAACTGCTTATCACCAAAATGTGCAAGTTTGGGTAGGATAGTACTCCCCTTGAGTTCTTAATACAATTAAAACTTTCAGATGCAAAAGCTAGGAATTTTCACATTCTTTGACAAGACTAGTGGTGAGCATTATGCTCCTTCAAAGCTTAGTTTATCACATTAGAATGACTAGAGGCAAGAGATTAAAAGTATTGGGGCATATTAGCAAGAAGCTCGTTAAAATTATCGCCGTTTTAGCTGCGAAAATGGGCTTGATAATATGAGCTATAGAATTCCAATAGAAGCCCAGGTTGGATGTCCTGCACATTTTGGTGATAAGCAGTTATCAAATGAATTTGATTGAAAATGTGGGTTCTTTTATGGCTGTGACAACTGCCAAATAAAGATTATTATTATTAGTTTCCTGCCGCTAAAACAGCGATAATTTTAACGAGTTTCTTGCTAATATGCACCATAGTGTTTTCAACATTGAATGAATCAGGCTGTCTGATGTGAAGAGCAACACACTTAATAGGATAACTGAAGGGCATATTATCAAGAAGGTCGTTAGAATTATTGCCGCTTTAGCAACAGGAAACTGCCACTAAAGCGGCGATAATGGGCTTGATAATATGCCCCTGTGTATTCCCATAGAAGCCCAGGTTCACACCAGAACCCTGGCTTCTATGGCAATTCACAAGGGCATATTATCAAGCCCATTATCACCACTTTAGCTGTAGTTTCCTGCCGCCAAAGCGGCGATAATTTTAACGCCGTTCTTGATAATATGGCCCTGAAATCGATATAGATAGTAAGGGTCGAGTGATGCTTCTCTGTATCTAGAGTGAACTGACTGCATCCATATATGTAAATCTGTTAAACAAGCTGCAATTGGTGGTGGAAAATCGAGATGTTGGTAGGAAATGGGGATGTGACTCACTATTGGTACCCCCGGCCTGCAAGACCCCTTTTTCTGAAAGCATGCACAGATGGTTTTGGATTAAATGGAAATGAAGTATAAAAACACCTGGAGGAGGTTTCTGTCTTCTAGCACAGACAAATGTGACCCCTTCAGGAGTAAAAAGTCTACTCTCTAGGTTCCAAAGCCTTGACATGTGACATCATGTGACATGAGATGAGACACAACAATATGTTTAAACCAGCTGAAGCAGCTTGCATAGTATGTCTGGATTAGTTGGCTATTGACATCCCAAGAATATCTTGGTTCAGGTGAAATAGTTATACGTGTGCCCCTCAACAAGTTTGTGACTGAAGGGTGGTCACCCACAGGTAAACTGGAAACTGGACACTGGATGGTGACCGACTGAAATAGCTCAGCGATATGAAATGATGGTTTTGTAGGCTCACCTGGTATTTACTAACTCAGATAAGAAGTTGATAACATGTATTATGTCTCTCCTGACAGAATCGAAAGATCATCCCATACGCGAATATATTCACCAATTTCAAGCTTTTCTGGGTTCTATGGTGTCAGGAAGAAGGGCTTCTCATGCGTGGAGGAGCAGTACGCCAAACACACTCATGGTATGCGCCCTTCATTGAAGGAAAAGCTGACAGTCATCATAGAATGCGGGTGCTGTTGGACTGAGAACTGTGTGTGGGTGCACAACCTACGATTCAGAGCAGGCCAAAAACTCATGCATATCATAGAGAGAATGACGAACTTGGATTGTCAGGCATAACTTCTCTTATGATTCTATTACAGGACCGGAGGCTTCGTATTATGCTTTCTCTTTCATTTATTGCCACACACAGCAGCCAATGAAATGTAGTATTGTATAACAAAAAACTAAATTTCCCATGATGCACATATACACATCACATCCTGTCAGACCCCATAAGAGACAGTCAATACCGGATATCCTCCTCTTTCTTTGCTGCTCACTCAGCCAGTTAAGTGTCTTTATACTTCTTGTCATATTAGTACTGATATGCTAATATGTTAATTTTGCACGCCGCTTGTGTGTTTTGATAGTGCGCGTCTATCGCGCTAGCTGTAATGCTGTGCTTTTGCCCATTTGACTGTATTTGTTGATTTGTACTCCGCGAGCCTTGCGCTCGCTTTTCTCAGGCGTGCCGTGACACCCCGCTGTCATCGTGGGGCGCGCTCTCTTGCTGGTACGTCCCTGCATGAGACAATTCCGCTTGTGTCAGCGCGAGCACGGTGCCCATTTTCATGATTAATATTACCAAGAGTTATTTTTCAGAGTTTCCAGAGCATCCCTTTCTCGTCTAGATATATTGTATTTGGTGTATTTTCTTTCCGATCGGAATAAACTTAGCTCTGAGATAGTGATCGAGCCCGCCGACAAAGGCGGAGCAATCGTTATACAAAATAGGGACAATTATAAATCAGAGATAGCTACCCAATTGTCGGCTGAGGGCAACTATAAGAAATTACGAACTGATCCAACAAAGGAAATAGCTGCCACAATTAGAGGTGTAACTGAGAATGCATTTCAGGAAGGATATATAACTAAACATGAGTATGAATATCTAAATAATAATCATCCTAGATTACCGACGATTTATACACTTCCCAAACTGCATAAAAGACTTGAAACCCCGCCCGGGAGACCCATTGTCTCCGGTTGTGGATCAATATTAGAGCCATTATGTAAGTTCATCAACATATTTATTAAACCATTAGCAGAGGAAACCACTTGCTATATCAGAGACACCATGCAGGCAATACAATTGGTGGATGAGAGATCTTTTGACAATGAACAGGATATCCTAGTCACCATGGATATAACATCCCTCTATACTAATATCTCGCAGGAAGCTGCCCTAGGAGTAATTAGTAGAGTCCTAGATGAAAGACCTAGGCCCCATAGGGTTCCGACAAAATTTCTAATAGATCTTTTAGAGATCGCAATGAAAAAGAATTTCTTCATCTTTGGGGGTGAATATTTTATGCAGACAAATGGTGTAGCTATGGGGGCAAGTTTTGCGCCAAACTTGGCTATTATCTATATGGATTCATATGAGCAGGATTATGTATTGAGTGTTTTTAATCCATACAGAGAGTATATCCAACTCTGGCGTTGATATATCAACGACGTTCTACTTATATGGAGAGGGTCTGAGGAACTTCTTAAAGCATTTCATGTATGGCTGAATGAGAGGAAAAGGAGTATCCAATTTTCTTTGGATAGTAGTAAGAACGCAATCAATTTCTTGGATATTACCATCAGAGAAGAGGACGGTAAATTACACACCACTCTTTTTAGAAAACCAAGTGAAAAGAATACCCTTTTAAGATATTCAAGCCACCATCCTCGCAACCTCAGGGATAACCTTGCTTATGGGCAATTCCTGAGGTTGCGTAGGAATTGCAGCCGTAAGATTGATTATTTTTCAGAAGCAGCAATATTAACTGAACGCCTTATAGAGGTTATCCGAGGAGTCTGATTAAAAAGGCGCGTAAGAGGGCATGGTTTTGCCATAGGGACCTCTTGCTGGAACCGAAAAATAAAAGAGAGAATACAGTGGAAAGGATGACATGTGTGACAACTTTTAACACTCGTAGCACAGAAATAAAGAAAATCATTAATTCTCACTGGCATTTAGTTGGAGAGGAGATTGGAGATTTGGAACCACCAATGCATGCATTTCGTAAAGGAAGAAGCATACGAGATTATGTGGTCCATTCTCTCCTAAAACCGAAAAATGTAGAAGGACAGACAACCCTATGGAATATACCTCCAGTGTTGGGGCATTATAAGTGTGGAGCCTGTAAGGCCTGCACTATGACTATGGAAGTGAAAGAATGTACATATAACGACTATACCTACACCTTACGTGGCCATACAAACTGCAACACAATGGGGGTAATATATGCAATTCTCTGCCCATGTGGTTTTATGTACATAGGGCAAACAACCCAAAGAGTTAAAACCCCTATCTTGCAGCATTGCATCAGAGTTCGCTGCAAGGTACAGGGGGCACCCTTAGTGGACCATTTTGTAAAATTTTATCACCATCCGGAAAGTTTGAAATGGTGGGTGATTGAAAAAGTTTCAAAAAACCCACGAGGTGGAAATTTTGCCAACATCCTGAATAACCGGGAATGCAGATGGATGCATTTTTTCGATACAGTAAACAGGGGCTTAAATGAATATGAGGAGGTGAATAGACAAATGGCGCAAATACATAATGGGTGATGGACAGTTGTTGTACCATATATGCTGTTGATCAATTATGCCTGGATCTATCTTGTCCTCGTTCATACTTATTTGTTTAATCTTCTGATCTAAATCAAGTGATCAATATGATCAATTACTGGTTTTGCTGTGTATGTTATATTAGGACACTGCCATCTTATGCATTATTAATGATATGTCTATGGTGTTGATATGTACAAAAATTGCAAATGTATTTATTGTTCTATATTACTATCGATAATAATACCTCCTACCATTTCTATGCCCTATCACTTCTTTCTTCCATTGAATACTGGGAAGGTTTTCATCTATGTCCACTTAAATATGGGCCATTCTAAATTAGGTTGCTACGAGTAATATGAGAGTCGGACTGATTGGGAATCCAATGCATATGTACCTCGATTTTAGCACCTAATTTGCAGGTTATGCGCATGCGCTGACTTTCGTAAGAATGGGTATTTTATTACTCCATATTTTTTATTTGATTTTTTATTACTCCAGTTAAACTACCAACTCCAATATGAAGGACATGATGCATTGATACTGTCCTATTACTTCCTAATCGTGATGAATTTCGACCTATGACCCGGAACGTAGTAGCATCATCACGCTGGTTGTTTACGTTCCTTGATGCATTCGCACATGCTCATAACTATTGCTGAACATCGAAGTAGCTCGCGTGTGGAACCGCGGACTAGAACGCTGTTGCCCCGACGTTTGAAAACCCTTAGTTTTGACTAGAATTGGAACGTGGGCTCCCTCCTTGAGTACATGACGGCTTGATCCGTTCAGGTAAATACAGTTTTTGTATGTGGATCTTAGTATGATTGCTTCTCCCGAATATGACTGATATTAGACAATGGTGATGTTTCTTTAAGAACCGTTTGAGGGCTGATTAAACACCTTTGGAAAAGTTTGAAGAGACACCCTTCACCCCCCGGTTGTTCACCTTGAGGACGTTGTTTTACATTTGACTGTTGGTTTCGCGACCAACTCTGAAGGGACATCCTTAACCCCTTTCTGCCTTCACCTTGATAGTGAATTGGTGAGTGCAGGTGTTTGTCGGGTATTGCACTCGATGTTATGGTAATTGTGTAAAAGGAAATTCTTGTGTAGGTTGGTGAAGTAATTATATGTTTGGTGTATTCTTTTTTAGAAAATGGATTGGAAATAATCATTTTGTGGCATTTCTTAATTAAATCCACAAGCTTAACCTGAAGGCAGCATTTGGAACCATTGGGCACACCATTAATCGGTGAGTGCCTTTTGTAAAAACGCACATGTTAATTGATCTTGTAATTTTGTGTCAATGGAGACAGGCACTCAGCCAGATTTTATTTCATTTTGTGTTTGCAGGTCGCCTTGAATTATCATCGGTGACTTATCTATATTGCTTTTGAAATCGTGGTAAAGTATCTTAATTATTGTTTCATTTTTCTTTAATTGGAATTGAAGCTGGGATTACATTGTAATAATTCCCCTTTTAGGTACTCCTGTTCCCCGTCCTATCCCTTCCCCGTCCTGAAGAAGACCCGCAGCAGAGGTGTTAATCTTCCCTCCATTGCGCCAGGGTCGAAACGTCGACGCCCATCCCCCCGTCTTGACTGTGCGTTAGGGGCCTGCTCCCTTGTGTCCCTGTCCCGCCCTCCTGTTCTGAATTGTGTTGTGGGCAGGCTTCCCCATTGTTCAATTAGAATAATTGAATTTGAGTTTTACTAAAATTATAGTATTTTTTCCTTCTTCTTATTCCTTTTTCATTCACTTGAGCATGTACCTTTTCACTTTCTTTCTGCATCTAGCAGTTTTTTAAAATTGTGCCTAATTGTAAAAAAATTGTAAATTAATATTGTGCTGTAATATAAATTGCTTGTATTCGAATTTTTGAAAATTGATTTCTCATAAAATTGGTCTAAACCATAATTAATTGGTTCATGTATCTGGCTTCTTGAGTGTTGTGTTGTCTCCTTTCTCTTCCTTTTTAGGATTGAAAAACACTGTGAAAAGTATTATTTTTTCATCTATTGAAGATTAAGTAAATGTGAAGGACCACCTTGTTTTCTTTATTAATTTCTCCGAGGGTGACAACTGGGATATCATTAAAGAATCACACCAGAAGAAGAAGGAACAAAGAAAGCACCAGACGGCCAAGGAAGCCACTGTGACACATCCTTATATCGTAATGTTTATTTTGAACCTTTCATTTTGCAAGTAAATCTCTTTATACTTACTTATACTGGTCTGGGTCATATTTCCACATCTTGTTAGATTGTTCCTTCCCCAATCTATCACAGCCTGCTCCCATTCACCTAGTCTATCAAACCGGTCCCTAATGAAATCAACAAGGACATTTCTGTCCATGCCCCTGTGAGCCCTCCACCCTCTGTCCCTACATAGATCCTTCAGCTGATCTACAGACATGGTGATAATGTCTACTCCCAATCCTGTTTTCTCCATTATTTACATGCACAGACATTAGACATCCCACCACTTGCCACTATTTGTCAGAAACCCTATTCAAAGGACCAAAGTGCAAGCACTACTGGACCCAACCATGGGGGTTGTAACATTTTACTCCAGGAGTCTCAGGTCCCGATATGCACCCTGAGTAACTGGGCCAAGTACACCCCCTTTCAGCACTGAACTCCCAGTGGTAGCGTGGGTCGTGCTGTCCAAGGCTCTTTGAGAGGGAATTTGGTGTAAGGAACACACAGGCACAAGATTCAAATTACAAACAGTAACCACAATAAGGTGATAATCCAGTCAACCTCTACCATTTATGGAAAAGTAGTATTTTAACAAAAACACACAAAGCATGGAGGTAACCCACTAAACAATATCCACAGTCTTTTAAAGTCAGAACATTAGCATTGTCCTGGGCAGTATCCCGGAGTCCCTCTGTCACTTCCAGCGATGCTGATTATTCCTCATTCAGTACTGTAAGCGACTTTCGGATGCAACGCCAGCACCTACATGACAAAGTAAAAGTTGAGCCTCAATAGTCAAGCTCAGCAGCGCTACAAGCTAAATTTGTGCAAGTTCCCAATAGGTCTGTCGGCCGCAAACAGTTTTACCTGACCTGATGACAGCTGGCAGGTGCAGGAGACCTGGGACATGTCTCTAGGGGCTCCCGTCTCCCAATGCTTAGGGTCCACAACATCTTTTGGTTTTTCCTTGATGATGCGTCAGTCCTTCTCAGTCTCTGGATGACCCATGTTGGTGTTGGTGGTCTTCTCCTTTGGCATTCGGTAAGTGTTCTTCACAATATCCTGGGTTTGGTGATCCAGGGTAGGAGCCATGCACCCACAGTGGCCCACTCCTGGCACACAAGGGTCACAGATTTCACCTGCCTCAGGGCCACAGCCCTAATTTGATGGTGGCCCCCTTCCTGGATTGCCAACTTCTCTGCACAAGGGTGATAGTCCTCATTTCATGGTGGCAGTCGCTGACTTCAAGGTGGCACCCTCCAGACACAAGGGGTCGCCAACTTCTTCACACAAGGACTGCAGCCCTAGCTTGACAGTAACCCCTTGTGACACAGAGGGGTACCCGACTTCTCCACACAAGGGCAACCATCCTAACGTCATGGTGGCCCTTTCCTGACACACAGGGGTCGCCAACTTCTCAGCACAAGGACGATGGCCCTAACTTCACAGTAGCCCCTTCTGACAGAAAGCGGTCACTGATTTCTCCACACAAGGGTGACAGCCCTAACCTTACACGCCAGGGTCGCTGACTTTTCCGTGTGGTGATCCCAACCACACCCAGAGTCTTAAACTCCACTCAATGGGATCACTCATTAAGATCCCTGCTGGGCCTCGACCCCTCTAGTCACTCTCCTCCTTCTCATAGGTTAAACTGGTCTTGGCAGGTAGGGAGAAGGCTCAGGGCTTGACGCGTGGTCTTGACTTCCTGGGTGATGGCTCCTCACCCAGCACTGAGACTTGCAGACCTTGGTCACTAGTCCTAGTTTCAGCAGTTACAAGTCTTGGTGATGTTTTCCTTTTTCAAGAGTGCTGTTAAACCACTTGTGGGACTTGGGCTCCTACCTTTATAGTCCAATTCCAGATACTGATGTGATTTAGTGTCTGGTCTTTTAATATTCTTGTTGTGGCTGTCGACTTCTTTGAAGTGCTCTATCTCCTCTCCTTTCCTTTCTCAAAGGGACAGTCTGCCACAGCAGGAGTGGCTCCAATTTTGATTCACCACAACACAGGCAAAAGGAGTAACCGGGGATCACGCCTGGATGTCAGCCTCCATTGAAATATGCCTCCAAAAGGTTCAAAGGCCTAAAACTTCCCCTCTATCATGATTCCCTGGTACTACAATGCCAACCTTATCAGACCCACACTCTCGCTTTATAATGACCCTATCCCCACTGACCAGCAACTCTTCCTGGAATCTAAGAGACCATTGACATATGCAGAGGATGGTCTGTTCCTCTTACTCCAGTGTGTGTGTTCCTATCCCAGCTTCAGGAATGCCAGCAATTCACATCTCCTGTCTGGGAGTTGCAGTCCTCACCTCCCCTGGCCTTTCCAGGTCCTAAGCTTCCAAACTGGAACCCACAGGCCTCCATGTCTTGTGCCATGTACTGGCATACATAATCCCAGCAAACACATACAAGTATTACATGCTGCCCGGCACTACACACCTTCACCATGCAGGCTATGGGTGAGATAAGTACACAGTAGAGGAACTTTACATGGGCCAGTAGGCACTACTCCAGTGACAAAGGTAAAAAGGCTTGTTAATACTATGTGTCTTACCACCAGCACGCTCATGTTAATGGAGTCCTGGCAAGAGCACTAGCCCTCTACCATTATGTGGGTAGCACTTGGCGCACCCCTCCCAGTCTAACAAGACTGCATTACCCTGAGACAGGCCTAGGTCATAGCACACACAATACCAGGGATCCAGATACCCATGTACCACTGATACTCAAGCCATGTCATCATGCTGGGGACATTTCTAAACCAAAACTGATATATATATTAAAGATTCAATATGAAAAATCCATAAAAATATCTTGAGGAGGAAAAACATGTATATATCACAACATATTTATTAGTGCAATTCAACAATGTTCTGTAACAAGTTTGAATAATAATAATATAATCTTTATTTGGCACTTGTCACAGCCATAAAAGAACCCACATTTGAAATCAACATCAAATTCATTTGATAACTGCTTATCACCAAAATGTGCAAGTTTGGGTAGGATAGTACTCCCCTTGAGTTCTTAATACAATTAAAACTTTCAGATGCAAAAGCTAGGAATTTTCACATTCTTTGACAAGACTACTGGTGAGCATTATGCTCCTTCAAAGCTTAGTTTATCACATTAGAATGACTAGAGGCAAGAGATTAAAAGTATTGGGGCATATTAGCAAGAAGCTCGTTAAAATTATCGCCGTTTTAGCTGCGAAAATGGGCTTGATAATATGAGCTATAGAATCCCAATAGAAGCCCAGGTTAGATGTCCTGCAAATTTTGGTGATAAGCAGTTATCAAATGAATTTGATGTTGATTGCAAATGTGGGTTCTTTTATGGCTGTGACAACTGCCAAATAAAGATTATTATTATTAGTTTCCTGCCGCTAAAACAGCGATAATTTTAACGAGTTTCTTGCTAATATGCACCATAGTGTTTTCAACATTGAATGAATCAGGCTGTCTGATGTGAAGAGCAACACACTTAATAGGATAACTGAAGGGCATATTATCAAGAAGGTCGTTAAAATTATTGCCGCTTTAGCAACAGGAAACTGCCACTAAAGCGGCGATAATGGGCTTGATAATATGCCCCTGTGTATTCCCATAGAAGCCCAGGTTCACACCAGAACCCTGGCTTCTATGGCAATTCACAAGGGCATACTATCAAGCCCATTATCACCACTTTAGCTGTAGTTTCCTGCGGCTAAAGCGGCGATAATTTTAACGCCGTTCTTGATAATATGGCCCTGAGATCGATATAGATAGTAAGGGTCGAGTGATGCTTCTCTGTATCTAGAGTGAACTGACTGCATCCATATATGTAAATCTGTTAAACAAGCTGCAATTGGTGGTGGAAAATCGAGATGTTGGTAGGAAATGGGGATGTGACTCACTAATGGTACCCCCGGCCTGCAAGACCCCTTTTTCTGAAAGCATGCACAGATGGTTTTGGATTAAATGGAAATGAAGTATAAAAACACCTGGAGGAGGTTTCTGTCTTCTAGCACAGACAAATGTGACCCCTTCAGGAGTAAAAAGTCTACTCTCTAGGTTCCAAAGCCTTGACATGTGACATCATGTGACATGAGATGAGACACAACAATATGTTTAAACCAGCTGAAGCAGCTTGCATAGTATGTCTGGATTAGTTGGCTATTGACATCCCAAGAATATCTTGGTTCAGGTGAAATAGTTATGCGTGTGCCCCTCAACAAGTTTGTGACTGAAGGGTGGTCACCCACAGGTAAACTGGAAACTGGACACTGGATGGTGACCGACTGAAATAGCTCAGCGATATGAAATGATGGTTTTGTAGGCTCACCTGGTATTTACTAACTCAGATAAGAAGTTGATAACATGTATTATGTCTCTCCTGACAGAATCGAAAGATCATCCCATACGCGAATATATTCACCGATTTCAAGCTTTTCTGGGTTCTATGGTGTCAGGAAGAAGGGCTGCTCATGCGTGGAGGAGCAGTACGCCAAACGCACTCATGGTATGCGCCCTTCATTGAAGGAAAAGCTGACAGTCATCATAGAATGCGGGTGCTGTTGGACTGAGAACTGTGTGTGGGTGCACAACCTACGATTCAGAGCAGGCCAAAAACTCATGCATATCATAGAGAGAATGACGAACTTGGATTGTCAGGCATAACTTCTCTTATGATTCTATTACAGGACCGGAGGCTTCGTATTATGCTTTCTCTTTCATTTATTGCCACACACAGCAGCCAATGAAATGTAGTATTGTATAACAAAAAACTAAATTTCCCATGATGCACATATACACATCACATCCTGTCAGACCCCATAAGAGACAGTCAATACCGGATATCCTCCTCTTTCTTTGCTGCTCACTCAGCCAGTTAAGTGTCTTTATACTTCTTGTCATATTAGTACTGATATGCTAATATGTTAATTTTGCACGCCACTTGTGTGTTTTGATAGTGCGCGTCTATCGCGCTAGCTGTAATGCTGTGCTTTTGCCCATTTGACTGTATTTGTTGATTTGTACTCCGCGAGCCTTGCGCTCGCTTTTCTCAGGCGTGCCGTGACACCCCGCTGTCATGGTGGGGCGCGCTCTCTTGCTGGTACGTCCCTGCATGAGACAATTCCGCTTGTGTCAGCGCGAGCATCGCGCTTGTGTTTAAATGCCCCGCGTCTCTCCCGCTGCGGTCGGGGAGTGCGCGCTGTTCTTTCCGCTCAGAGAGGCATTTAGCTTTGAAGATATTACAGCTACGGCCGCTTAGCAGTCTAATTCAGTAAGGAAGCTCACCAGTACCGCCCCGCCAACGGTGGAGGTTATTTTGCATGAAGTTTGGTGCGCAGAGGCCACCCTCATTGGCCGGAAGCGCAGGGAGCATTTTACTTTAGTTTGTTCTTATGTTTCGATGTGCGTAGCCCAATTGGGCTACATTTGGTAGGATTGGGCTACGCACATCGCTACTGCCCGTTTTTTTGTCCTTTTTAGGTCGAGCTGACGTTAGCATTCATGCGAAGCATGAATGCTGTCAGCTCGACAACTAATGTGATCCGTATTTAGGAGAGTGGACACCAAAGTGTTACGAGCGTTTTCAGTGTCGGATTTCACCTCGGGAGCGAGCGTCTGGTAGCTGCGCATGCGCAAAGCCCTTGCTCACACACAGGCAGCCCCCACCTCTCTGCATGCATGCACGCACACACACACACACACACAGGCGCGCGCATGCACACGCAGGCATACAGCACCCATACAGGCACACATACAGGCACACTATCCCCTACCTCGCATTCTCTCTCAATCACACACAGTCACGCATGTGCACACACGTTCCCTCGCGCACACACGCACACACTCCCCCCCCCACGCATACAAACAGGCACGCACGCACTTTACATCAGCCCTGGGCCCCACTCACCAACTGCGCTCTTCCGGCGGGGCTCCTCACGGCGCGTCTCCATCTAAATCGGGGCTCCCTCAGGTCAGAGGAGCCCCGCAACAGGCGCCACACTCCTCCTTCTCCCCGGCCCCCTCCTGGGGACCCGGGCTACACCGGACGGCAGGGCGCTCCATGCGCCGGCAGCTCGCGGACCTGGGGAGGCGGGACTTCCGGTCGGCCGCGAGCGGATTGGCCGGCCGGCCAAGAGCTTCCGGGTCCGTCTGCAATGGCGGTCACGAGGCATCTGTGGTTAAGGACGTTGAATTATTACTGTCCTGAAATGTATGCCGTTGATCTTCCTAAACAATGCCGCTTTGAAGATCCGGAATGTCGCTGCCTGACAGGTCGGTTTGCCGGATTGCGTGACTTTATCATTAAAAACAATGTCCTTTCAGTTCCAAAGTGCCCGGGTAAAGAGCTGGCCGAAACGAGGCACCGTCCGTCATCTTTAAAGCAGATTTGTGCGTTTGATTCCACTGAATGTTCCAAGCCACAAACAAGTGTTTCTTTTGTCAGTGCATTTTTCATTGGTTTGATTTTTGTCATTGCAGCCCCTTTTGTGAGGCCGCCGACACTACCTCAACTAACCCAGCTGCATTTCAGGACCCAAGCCGCGCCTCCAGCACCACGAGCTCCGTGTGCGCATCTCACCAACGGTTGGAGCGGCGGCTCCTATCTCAGGTACTAGGTGCCGCTTGCCTTGCTGGAAATCTCCAAGACCACAGAAGCATGTCTTTGCTACTTGTCTGCTCCACAACCCCTCCCAAGTATCTGCTTGAACAACTCCCCCCTGCATCGCTGCATGCCCCCCACCCCCAATTGCCGCTTCTTCTAATGTACTTTGACTGCATCGCTAGTTGCCCTATCCCTCTCCCGCTTTTGAGCTAGGAGGCATCATCAGTGATTTTATGCTGTGAGTCTAGAGCCTTTTAGGGGAGGTTTCTCATCTCCTGGTGGCGCTCTTAAGGGCTGACTGCTTAGCGCTATCGGGGGTGAACAAATTGAGCAGCATGTGTCTTCATCTGTGTAAACATGCACAAGGCTCATTGAGCCTGATCAGACAGTCCAGTCTGGTCATAACAGTGCTAATGCCACTGAGATTGTGGTTTCGATACCCGTACGGGCAAATGTTTAAGTTGATCCGGTGACTCATTGAGCAAAAACATCCATGGCAAGGGCTTGTGCCTTCATTCCACCAATGTTCCTCCCCCACGCTAGTTTAGAGGGGAGGACAGCAGATCACTTCACCTCCTTTTATTTTCCCGATGTTCTTTAAATGCGCACTTCGGGATGCGGGGCACGTGATTTATTTAATTACAATGCCTTTGCCTGGCTTCCCTCGCCCTAGCTCAACTGTAGCGCGACCTCGGAGGAGAGGACACTGGAGGCTGTTCACTTATTCTTGTGGCTTGGAATATTCCAGCAGGTCAGTTGTGTGAATACCACTTGCATAATCGCACTCCCTCACTCGCGTTCTGGTTTCTCCCCCCGTCAACCGTCGCCTGCTCTCCCTTGCTCCCTGGCCTTGCCCGTCCTGTTCCCAAATAGCCTCCCATCGTTTCTTACTGTCTTCCCAACTCACTAGAACATCAAAGTGCCAACTTGATTTGAACATATTGAACTGCTTTACGTGATCACCAGTTACTTGCACACGGTCCCACCCTCTGACCCACTACTAGTTGTGAGTTTATAGCAGACTGGTTTCAATCCCCACACTACTATCGCGGTTTTCAATTCTCCTCACCCTCCTATTGTTTACAATTCTTAACCCACCCTCCCATCGTTGTTTTCAGTTCTCACACCTACCCGGCCATCGTTTTCAATTCTCAGCCTCCTGTGGAAGGCCTCAATAGCTACACCACGAGCTGTAAAGCATCACTGTGTAGCACGCTACTTCGCAACCGCAGACATTTATCAAAAATAGTGTTGCTGTGAATCTTACACCTCCGGCTGTTAACATCTGTCCAGCACTACCAACAAAACGGCTCAATAGGACACAGCACGGCTTCTCCAACTGAAATAACATCATAGAAGAGTATTCAAAATTTGAACAGATGTCAAGACATGGGTAAATACATCGTGCACTATCGCCTTTGGCAAACACAAGTAAGTATTGCTCTAAAAGGGCCACAAACAGGTACAACGGCACACAGTGCACGCAATTGTTACAACAGACTCGTTATTGCCTTTCGTGGCACTGTAAGAGTACAATACTACAGTGCCACATAATTATATGCTACATAATTACAATGCAACATACACTCCAAACAATACCACTCAGTGCCACATAATTACACGCCACAATTAGACTCTACTGAAAACATACACGCCTCATAATACCACTCAGTGCCACATAATTAAATGCTACAGAATTACACTGCGCTCAACGCAACATACACTCTAAATACCACTCAATTCCACATAATAACACTACACATAATTACACTATCCATCGCCCCTCTCTATCCATCCATCGCCCCTCACTCTATCCACCCATCGCCCCTCACTCCATCTGTCCATCTACCCATCGTCCCTCACTCCACCTACCCATCGCCCCTCACTCCACCTACCCATCGCCCCTCACTCCACCTATCACCCTCCCTCCCTCTATCGCATCACCACAGCATCACTCAGCACCACCACAGCATCACTCATGGGCACCACAACATCACTGACGGCTACAGCATCACTCGTCGGCACCACAGCATCAATCTGTGCAACCATTCAACAACAACTGGTTAAAATATGTTCTCTCAATGTTTCAAGCTTTATTACAAATGTCACAAAAAGATGTTAATATTTCACTTCTGTTCTTGGATTTTCGTCACAATAAAATACACTGAACATAATCTTCACAAACGTTATTTACAAAAGTTTAAGCTATTGCCAATATAAATTACAATAACTTATTTAAGTATTAATTATTTAAAAAAATAAAAGCCTGTTATTTGTAATATCAATACATCTAAGTCATGTAAATATAACACATATGGCATTACAAATGCTATAGGTGTCACATTTGCGAAAGTTATAACTATTGGCATTGTAAATGACAGCTATTAATTTCGCTATTTTCAAACCCAACAAATAAATTTAAAAAAAAATTGTACAATACCAATAGCTCAAACTTTCCTAATGCGAGACCTATTGCATTGCAAATGCTTGTTGCCCATTGCAGCTAGGTTTCTTCCCTGAGCAGCACCCCTACGCCTGGCAGGCTGTAAAAAAACGTTGGGCCTGGAGGGAGCACACCTCCTACCTGAGACTGCTCTTTTGCTCCACCTACGCCCTGAGGGCTGCAAGAACTGTTGCTACAGCCGATGCTGAGGAGCTAGGTACCTGGTTATTTTCTCTCTGTGCTGTGGGTTGGCTCCCCCCTTTACTTCTCTCAGTATTTTGCCTCATGAGCAAATATATGTACAAATTTGGCACTACCATGGATGATTGGGTTACCTATGAAGAGGATGACAATGTCTATGAAGAGGAAGTGGCTAATCCTTCCATTGAAGACAACATTGTTGAGGCCCTGGACGCTTCGGTCCAGGACTCTGTCAACAAGGCCCTTGAAAAGACAGTTCCGGGAACTGTACAACAGGCGCTGCTACTGCACTAAAACCTATCACTAAGCAGTTGGAAAAATTCGCTAAGCGTCATGGTTTCACTGCCCAACAGTTCCTCAGAAGGACGTCGTAACCTCTGACTCTCAAGCTAAGTCCTGGCCTCATCCTATACCTTGTCCTCATTGCCTCCCCCTGACACCAGCAAGTCCAAGGCTGCAGACACTGATACCGATACGGACACTACGTCGACTGACACCCCAGATGAGTCTCCTCCTAAGAAGAGGTCCAAGAAGTCTAAGAATGTGGAGCCTCCACAACCTATATCCACCCCCTTTAACTTTAATCCAGCTGACATTGTTCACCCGAGATCTACCGACTCGCTACCAGCTCCCGAGGTTGCCGCATATCTGCATGACAACCTCCGCAAAAGTTTCGACAAGGAGGTGCGGAATAGGCTCCGCTCAGAGTGTCCTAGGCCGGACATCTATGATAAGGTCGTGGAAAGGCCATGTATTGCGACTTATATAGCGCACGTATCACCCGAAGGCATCAAGGCACTTGCTTAGGGAACCCATCCTGGTATTCCCCTGTGAGATACCCCGGCAGGGTATCCACAAGGTGAAAGCCAGGCATCCCACCGCGAGGGGCCGTAGTGGAGATTAAGCAAGCTATTGCCCAGAGTCGCAGAGTGTGAACCCGTGAGTCGAGTAGGCACCGGAGCGAGAATTGTCGAGTCCGTGGAATTTTTGAGCCCGAGTCCCGCCAAGGCAGGGAATCGAACCCTGGTCCACAGCCGATCTCAGCTTCCGGGTCTGCCGCCTCTAACCACTGAGCCACGCTTCTCCACTAACACCGGACATAGACTCCAGCCGTCTGACCTTCCTAAAAAAGTTCGCCAAAGACCCTAAAAAGGGCTTTGATCGCGCCTGGCGGGGGTGTCAGGACAAGCTCCTGGACGTAGTGGGACCCCTAGCAAAAATCTTGGAGATGGCTCTAGAGGCGCAGGAATCTGGTGCTGCATTGGATCTGCATGTCTCGGCGGGTTGGACCTAGAGGGCAATATGCTTATTGGGTAATACTAATTGCGCCATATCCACGGAACGCCGGAAGTCCCTCCTTATGAGGATGGATTCCAACCTTACCGAGTTGGCTGCGGCAGAACCAGGTCCTCTGGCGGACGGTAACCTATTTGTTAAACACTTTGTAAAGGATGTAGCCAAGTACGTGGGCACCTTCACGACTCTCGACAAGGCCCAGCCAGGGATCAAGAGAGTCTTTCAAGCTGGTGTTTTCAACAGGGCCGGACGAGGTCGGGGACGCTCGTTTGGCCATCAGTTCTCCCAAGGTCCCCAGAGAGGTGACTTTGGTCGAGGAAGAGGTGATTGGGACTCCACCCGTGGGGGGACGTTCTACCCCACCAAGCAACGTTTCAACAAGAGACGTTTCAACTGAGGAGCATATCGTGGAGGCTTTCAGGCCCCAGAATCTTCAGGTGAGTGCTCCAGACACCTCCCCACTTCCCTTGGGGGGTCGTACTCAATTTTTCTTTCACAATTGGGTTCAATTGTCTCAGGATGCTTGGATACTACAGACTGTTCAGGGTTTTCATCTAGATTTCCTCCAGGTTCCTTATCAGGAAAGACAGCCCAGGCAGCTGTCTTTTTCCCAAACAGAATGCGCTTTTATAGATTCAGAAATCGAAGGATTGCTGCAGAAACACACGATAGTGTTGTGCGACGAGGGCCCTCGCAGCTTCTGCAGCAATATTTTTCTGGTACAGAAGAAAGGCGGAGGTTACAGGTTGGTACTCAATTTAAGAGATTTCAATCATTATATGATCTACAAACATTTCAAGATGGAAGGTATCCATCTGTTGGCAGATCTTCTGAAGCAGGGAGACTGGATGGTCCGTCTGGTCCTGAAGGACCCGTATTTATCCATTCCGATTTCTCCTCCACATCGGAGATTCCTGCAATTCCAGTGGAGAGTCCGATGGTACGAATATTTGGTCCTTCCTTTCGGACTTTCCTCGGCACCATAGTGCTTCATCAAGGTGTTGAAGCCAGTGATAGCCTACCTCAGGGAGCAAGGGATTTGCATGATAGTGTACTTAGACGATATACTGATCATGGCGCAATAGCCGGCAGTGGCAGTTCAACACTTGCGCATGACCATTGCTATGTTGCAAAATCTCGGTTTTGTGGTCAACGAAGCCAAATCAGTACAGTATCCTTCACAACAAATAGATTTTCTAGGCTTCGTTATAAACTCTCACATGGCTCAGTTGAGTCTCCCTCGCTCCAAGCTTCGAGATATAAAAAAAAGGAGCTGCGCGCTATGTTGTCCAAACAGACAGTCTTGCTGAGAGTCATTGCCAGGATAGTGGGTCTCCTAGCGTCATCCATTCAAGCGATCTTCCCAGGTCCTCTTCATTATCGAGCCCTTCAGAGATTAAAGATTCAACATCTGCAGAAGGGTCTCTCTTACACGGACCTGGTCCCTCTGTCGTCAGAGGTCCGAGAAGAAATTCAGTGGTGGCTAGCACACGTGGAAGCGTGGAACGGCAGAGCCACCTTCGGCTCCCTTCCGGAGGTCGTCATAGAGTCTGAAGCCAGGCTCTGGAGCTGGGGGGCTCGCTGCGGAAATATTTCCACAGGAGGGCGCTGGTCCCTTCGAGAGCTAGACCTCCATATCAACTGTCTAGAGCTTCGCGCAGGATCATTCACGATCCGGACTCTGTCACCCAAAAAAGTCTTGTGTTGCATCCTATTGCGGATGGACAACATATCGGCAGTTCGCTACATCAGCAAACTGGGAGGCACGAGGTCCTCCATGTTAGTGGAGATAGCAAAGAACTTTTGGCACTATTGCCTAAGTCACCAGATATCGGTCATAGCAGAGTACATTCCGGGTCAGTCGAACTTGATGGCAGACTGGAACTCACAACACCTCAAGGATTACAGCGATTGGCAACTCCAGCCTCAGGTAGAACATTAGTTGCAAGTGCTCTGGGGGTCATGCCATATCGACCTGTTTGCGTCCAGATTTAATCGGCAAATGGCCAGGTTCTTCAGCTGGAGACCGGTTCCGTTAGCTCTGGCGACGGATGCCTTCACTCAGGACTGGTCCCAGTCTCTGAATTATGCCTTTCCCCCGTTCATTTTGATTCCGTGGGTGTACACGCAGATAATGCGACAGATGGCCGAAGTGATCTTAGTGACTCCCCTGTGGAAGTCGCAGCCGTGATTCCCGAGTCTCCTGGAGGTGAGCTGCGACTCCCCCAGGAGAATTCCAGAGTCCCCGATGATGCTCCAGGGCCCTCATGGAGAGATGCACTCGATGGTAGTGTTGGGGCAGTTTTCCCTGATGGCCTGGAAACTTTCCGCCAACGTTGGCAAATGCCAGTATTTTCGGAACAAGCTTCAGCCTTTATCAATCAAGCTTAGGCTCCCTCCACCAGGAAGAGATATGCTTCAGCCTGGAAAGGCTGGGTTAGCTGGTGCGTGGAACAACACGTGGATCCCGTGGGGGCAGACTTACCCTGCGTTGTGAGCTTTCTTTCTCAGAAGGCTTCTGAGGGATTGGCATATCGTTCCATTAATGATTTCCATTCCGCCATTTTGGCAGGTCATTCCCAGATTGAGGGCAAACCTGTAGGGATGCATCCGTTAATATGTAAACTTTTGAAAGGTATTAGAGTAGCGAATCCGCCCAAACCCAAGTATACTTCCTTATGGGACATTTCTCTAGTTCTTTCCCTGTTTAATCAATGGCCTCAGAATGACTTGTTAACCAGGAAACAACTTTCAATCAAATTGGCCATGCTTTTATGCCTTGCGGCATGTAGACGTCATCGGACGTTAAGGCTTTGGACATTACAGGTAGAGTATTTACTCCGAAAGGAGTCTCCTTTAACATTACTTCCAGAACTAAGACAATGTCGCGGTGTGTGGATTACCATGCTTTTCCTAGTAATACTAAGCTTTGTGTAGTGCAATGTCTTAAGGCCTATGAGGAGTGTACCAGGTCCATTCAGCCTGCTGGTATTGTGCAACTATTGATTGCTTTGCAGAAACCTTACAAGCCTGTTACTGCGGCTACAATAGCCATATGGTTGAAATATGTTATGCAAGAGGCGGGTATTGCTACCCAGGTGTTTGGGGCGCATTCTGTTTGTGGCGCCATGGCCTCTAAGAGTTTTTTGTTGGGATCTACTGTTCAGGACATTATGCATTCTGCTGATTGGTCTTCAGAATCCACTTTTAAACAGTTTTATTATAAACCGGTGGGTGATATTTCCTCTGTAGTGTTTCATCAGCATTAAACTAGCATAATACAAAGCCTCTGGTCCTGTAATAGAAGAAAATATTAGCTAGCTATCGCGCCAAGACTTTTCAATTCTATTAAGGACACTGAGGCGAGGATTATCCCACCCGGTTATATTACAAGTATTGTAATGTTTACCCACCTGTGTGTTTATATTCTGTTTAAGCAGAAATTACGGGTTTTCTATGTCTCATTTTTCCAGGTTCTGAGAAGAAGATGGATTAAATATGCTTCCTGTTAAGAAGAGGTTCTTTCCAGTTGGATTGTTCTTCCACGTTGGAGGATGTTATTGTTGGACTTGAGTTATTTGAATCGACTTTTACTGTTCGAAGCAAAGAAAGAGTGGATATCCGGTATTGACTGCCTCTTATGGGGTCTTACAGGATGTGATGTGTATATGTGCATCATGGGAAATGTAGTTTTCTGTTATACAATACTAAATTTCATTGGCTGCTGTGTGTGGCAATAAATGAAAGAGAAAGCATAATCCTTACCTCCATGTCCTTAATAGAATTGAAAATTCTTGGTGCGATAGCTAGCTAATTTTTTATTCACGGCGTTCTTTGCTAGACAACTGAGATACAATGTTGTTGCAAACCAGAACTTCATGGATCTCGTATTTTCATTGCTAAGCCCTATTGCTTCCTGAGAATTCATATTAAGAAACATTGAAATACAGATATGTATTCTGAAAGTTGAGATGTTGTTAAAAGCAAAATGTAAACACTTTTTAAAACATTTATCTGAATACTTATAAAAACTGGGGTTGTTCCCTTATGCTATGAGTTTATGTGACAGAACAGGAAGGATTCCTATATTGAAGTATACTGCATATGTACATACGTGTCTGTCACGAGGTCGAGTTCCCTGCCTCGAACGAACTCCCTGACTTAGCGGGACGGGGTGTACCTGCTAACATTTCTCCATTTCCACCCCGTCCGCAGGATCCCTTGGACGTTTCCTGGGGTTCGCCGGCCCTGCCTTCCCGGACCCCGCCGTACTGCCTGCCTCCCGTGACGGTGGGGGTGTGTTCCACGGACTTCCCGACATTCGGCCAATCAGCTGAGCGGACGTCATCCGCAACCATCCAATCAGAGGAGCAGGGGGCGTTTAAGGAAGCATCGCCCCTGCTTGACGGCGCGGAATCTCGCGGAATCTCGAGGAAACCAACCGGTCCACGAGGAGAACGCCACGGACGAAGAAGGAGGAAGCACCGAAGAACCGCCGCTAGGATCCCCGGAGCCGAGACTCGACAAGCCAGGAGGCCAACGTGATCACGAGCTGCCCTGCCACACTTCCAGGGGAGAAGTGTGGCTCCACAAGGTACGGGGCCGTTTCCAGGGGTTGTTTAAACCACGGGGTGGGACGGGGTAGCTTGAGGGTGGTCACTGTACGCCGTTTTCCCTTCACTATAGACGCTGGTTAGATGGTGTAGCTGTCCCGGTGATCCCTCACACCCCTGCCCGCCTCCCATTCCTTGAACCCCGGTCCCAGCCACTAACGCGGCTGTCTCTTTTCCTTTTGTTTTCGAGCCTGAAGCTGTGACCCACCAGATCTGACCGGGGGACTCAGAAGCCCGGAAAAGGAGAACGAACCGGAACCTAACGTGTCGAGACTTGTTGGTTGTTGGGCTATTCATACTGTTTACCGCACAAAACCGAATAAAACAGTTAACCACAGTCCAAAGGTCGTGGCGTACCTCACTATCCAAACCCCAACCCTCACAGTGTCATTTCAAGGTATTCGATTTTTAGTATGTGCATACAAATTTCTAACAATAGAGAATGCCAGAATGCTATCATTCTTGGTTATATTGCACTTCTACAGAAGTCAAGAAAGCATAGTGACAAAACTTGAGGTAGTTATTCCAATCAAACATAGAAGAGTTAATGTAGTTATACATATGTTAAGGTCTCATTCTTTGCATGTCTAGCTTTTAAGAATGCCAGTCTCGTATCACACACACAGATATTGCCAAGGTATATCTATCCACTATTACAATGACTCATAGAAATTGTAATGACAAGTTATTTAGACGTCCCTTTTGTCTTGTAGATGGACACTACATTCCTCAGACGTCCTGGACTAACAGAAAAGATGAGGTAGAGTCGTCTCTTTTTTCACACTTTTCTTATTCCCCTTTCCCTGCTTCTACCACTGACCCTCATATTCTTGTGTATATGGTCATTGGTGGGGGTACAGAGAGATATAAAGCATATTGACTCTGTTAGATCCTGTGCACAAGGTTTGTGCATCCTGACACAGGGGCCCAGGCCTACTATATATAGAATGTAGCTGTTTGCGTTGGGCTTGGCTTCTGACATCATCTCCATATATAGGTCACAGTCACAGCTGTCCCACCATGACCAGGTGTACTATTCCACCTGAGGGTTGATTAGAATGGGAAGTCTTCAATAGAAGAACTGGAGATGCAACCGAAAAATCACTTCAAAATCACAAACCAACCCCATCCTTAACTAAGTGCCATCAGTAGAAGCAGCTCTGCTTCTTGATGCCTTACAAGGGCAGTCATTTGTGGAATCATCACAAATAGGGGAAGATATAGACTAGCTTTCATCACCATTTCTGTAGAAATACATCTGTAGAATTCAGGAAATGTTGGTTCACTCAGAAGCAAATAGACCCAAAATTATCATGAAATTCTTGAAAATCTGCAGATCCAGCATCCAATAACGGGAATCTGCAAAAACACCTAGAGCTCCAGTCTGCCATCATGTTGGTTTTTCCCAGAAGATATTCTGAAGTCACTGACAATCTGTTTTTCAGGCTATAATGTCCAAAATCTTGGGTCACTTCTGCTAACGTTATTGTTTTGGTACCCTATTGATTTTTGCTGTAGTAGACTGCTGAGATATTATCCATATACAACAATGCACAACAATTATATTTATCTTTCATCTAGCATTCCGCGGTGAGGGAGGAGGCCAGAAGGACCAGACAATTTATGTGGAGGTTTTGTTCTTGATTCAACCAAGCCCCTCCTGTGGATTATGCACTGCATTTGGCATCTGATTCTATAATTGTAAGAAAGTGGCTCTTTTTGTGTGATCACCCCCCCACCCAAGTTATTGGACTGAAATTGCTAGTTTTGCTGTCTAGGCCCCAGTGCATGTGCTCTGACCCCCTCAAACTGTATGTGCCATTGGCTAATCCCTGATTGGCATATTGAACGTACCTATAAGTCCCTGGTATATGGTACGAAGTGTAGCCAGGGCTAGTGAGTTAAATGTCACCAATGGACTGCAGCACGTACTGTGCCTCCACTGCTGTAACAAAGTAAAAACATGGCTCCAGGTCTGCCATCTCAACCTGGTCAATCAGCTTTTAAACTGCTAACTCTTGGTAGAGATGTACTGTGGGATTATTTAGTGCAAACCCAACAGAAAGTGATGTAAAAGTAGGTATCGTTGCTCCGTGGAAATTGTAGCTCCATTGGCTAGTGAGTCCTCTTCACCAATAAACTTGATATTGACATAAAAGTGACACCTTTGGCTTCCAGCCTCGGAACACCACTGGACAGAAGGAGGACTGGACCTGCTGAGCCTGTGGACCTCAGAAAGAAAGGCTGCACAAAGAAGACTACACCTGATCCACAGACGGAGCCAAGACATGACCTCAGAAGGAGAAGGGCTGCCCCTGCTGGCGAACCCATGGAGAGATACCCCAAGGGCTGGACCTGCTCATACTTGTGCTGAGGATCAGTGAATGGACTCCAAGGGCTAGTTGGCTAGCCTCCTGTTAAGCTTCAGGGACACAAAAGCTAATTAGGCCCTGCACCTGCAAAGTGCCCAACTGACCAGTTCACCCTGGAATTTCCCTGGACTCCACTGGTGGAGCCAAGAATCGAGTTCTAGACCCCAAGAGGATCCTCTCAGGTCATGGACCCTGGTCCATTGGTAGAATAGACTTCTTCTCTCCACAGGTCTACAAGATGTGAGCAAAAGCCAAAGAAAAGGGTTCCTGAGCCCAGAGTCCGAGGCTCATAGACTACCTCTACTTGCCGGTTTGTGTGTAGCCTCGAACACCATTGAGAACCAAGGCTTTCACCGGATTCCTGTACTTCGCCAATCAGTTGATATCACACCCAAGGCAGGACTCAAGCTGCTGAGGACCCCTTGCAGGCAATGAGAAAAATCCCCAGAAAAGTTACCAAATTCAAAGCTAAAATCTTGACCAGGACCAACCCGGTGCCTGCATCTGAGGTCGACAAAGGTTGACTGGAAACTTTGACTTTGATCTAGAACCTCACATACAAGGCTCATAGATTACAGCTAAAAGTGAAAAGCAAGATTTACAAACTTTAAAAAACGTTTTCAAACTTTTTGGAGTGAAATACAGTGATTTATGAAAGGCTTGTAAAAAACAGGAATTCCAACTCCCTTGATCGGATTTTTGTTGAAGATAAAAATATACTCTATTTTTAATTAAATTGGAGTGGAGATTTTACTGTGGTAAATGATACATGCTTTTCAGTTGTTTTCCTTTGAGTTAAGTCTGACTGCTCTGTGCCATAGCAGCCCAGGACCGATCTAAGGTTTGTTTTAAGGAAACTTAACTTGACCTGATAAACAACAGTGACATTATTACTTGGTGAGGTTTCACAACCACCCCAACTAATAATCTACTTTTCTTACAATAATCATATTCTATGAGGACCTAAAAGTCATGTTACCATTCTATGTTTCCATGTGCTCCAGCCACTACTGAAGATCCAGTCTGGTTTCCTGTCAAAAGACTGGACACTGTGAAGGTCTGTTAAGTTTCCTTCGTGATTGTCCAAGGAAGGGATTTGTTGAAAATACGGGATATCTCCATCCATCCCAATCAGGCTTTCGCGCCAATTATTCCACCGAATCCGCACTCCTGGGGGTGACTGAGCGACTCCGACACGGTATTGATAGTGGTGAGACCTTTGCGCTTATACTATTGGATTTAAGCGCGGCTTTTGATACCGTGTCGCATTCCATTCTCCTAGAGTCCCTTCGCTCCCTTGGTGTTGCAGGATCTGCGCTTGCCTGGGTGGCTTCATTTCTTAATGAGCGCACCTTTCAGGTATTTTCAACCAAAGCTGAATCGGCGATCTGCTCATCTGCTTATGGCGTTCCGCAGGGGTCTATATTGAGCCCTTTATTGTTCAATATTTACATCAGACCCCTTGCCACGATAGTAGAGGACGCCGGTCTGTCTATTTACTCCTATGCAGATGATACGCAGATCGTGTTCTCCCTGTCTGACAGTAGGTTTCAGGACACCTCTGCCCTTAAAATCGGCCTTTCTCGGGTTGCAGCCTGGATGCAGGTCAACCTGCTAAAACTCAATGGTGAAAAGACCGAGGTTATCGTACTTGGCAAACATAAAGATCTGTGGGGTTCGAGACACTGGCCTAGTGACATGGGTCCACTGCCTACCCCCGTGCCAGTTGTTCGTAACCTCGGCTTTCTAATCGACGAGAAACTCTCGATGCGTCAACAGGCAACTAAGGTCGCTGCAATCTGCTTTAACACTCTACGCTGGTTGCAGAAGATCCTATGGATGCTGCCTGAGTCTACTCGTCGAACTGTTGTCCAGGCTCTTGTAATGTCCCGTATCGACTACGGCAATGTGCTCTATCTGGGAGCTGATAGAGCTACAATGAATATACTCCAGGTTGTGCAGAACTCAGCTGCCCGCCTTCTGTGCAATGTCCCACGCAGAATGTCTGCAACACAAGCCCTATGTGACCTTCATTGGTTAAAAATTGCTGACCGTGTAGCTTTTAAAACTTTGTGCCTTATGTTCAAAATCCGTCAGGGTTCTGCTCCCACATACTTGCACAATCTTGTCCGGCCATACCAGCCAAATCGCTCCCTTAGGTCATCAAATCAAGCCAATTTTGTAATTCCTAGAATTCGCTTGACAAAAATGGGAGGCCGCTCTTTTGCCCATTTGGGGCCGAAGATGTGGAATGCTCTTCCGCTGACGCTTAAAATGGAGACCAATCTTCTGGCCTTTCGCAAAAAACTAAAAACTTTTCTGTTTTAGTTGGTCAAATGTTCTCTGCTTCTCCTGTTTCAGCAATTACCTATCTTTCTTCTTTAGGCTGTCCCTGGCGCCGGGAAACCCTCTACGGGTAGCTGAGCGCAATACAAATTCAATAAAATAAATAAATAAATAAATAAGGGGAATCTCCTAGTAGCCACAATGCTACTCTGCACTTAGATATACGAGTGAAAGGTGGGAAAAAAGTCACAAGGGTAAAAAAAAAACTCCTTGGCGGCCTTACAGTTCTTGATTGAAGATGATGATTAATACAGAAGATAAGCTCCCCTGACATCATGCAAGAGGAAAGAGACAAACACAAAATTCACATGAAAATACAAAGGGAAATCCAACTGCATATTGTAGTGTCTCCCTAGCCCGGGTACTCTCCAATGACTACACCATACACAGACATGTCCTTCTTTCCTCTGTGTGTAACCGCAAACACAACATTGTAACCCAGCATTTACTGCACTATGCTCTAATGCTTTTGTCACTGTTCTATGGAGCACATCAGGAGCCACAAGGGTTCCGTCATTACAAACTCACACAACACTACATCTCTCCCTCTGTTAAATAAAATGAATCAATGGAAAACAGGAGTATTCGTCAACAATCACCATCAGGTGATGTCCGTTGTCTAGAGGGCCGAAGAAGTCAATAACAATTATTTCCCATGCATGCATTGACAACTCTGACATAATTATGGTGTGTTGAGTGGTTTGTGATGACAGGCAGTGAATAGATGACAGGCCATCAAATCTCGTTTAACTCTCTCGTCGAGATGTGGAAACCAGACTCAGTCTAGGAGAGCTCTTTTGGTGGCAACAATTCTACAATGTCCTTCATGCGCCGCTTCAATATCTGTTGTTGCAGACTCTCCGGAAGGACAATTCTTGAACCTCTTGGAATAATACTGATGGAGCAAGGTGGAGAAACAAAATGTTGTGTACCCCTTGTGAAGTCACATTTCCATAACCATAATATGAACTAATGGAATGGTGTGAATAGCTAATCAATTTTAGAATAGAAGTTGCACACACAGATACACGTGGGAATTAATTTTGCTTATGTGTTGCAATCATAATTAACTAATCGTGTGATTCTTTCATGTTGTAAACTAATAAGCAGCTTTAAAATAATAAAACGCAGCATAAATGTGCTTTTGTTTACGTATTTGTGGCAGAAATCGTGGGATTAGGTGAGTATAGTTGCTTATTCGCTAGGTAACTACTAATAGGGTAAACCTTAGTAAGGGGGGAGGTAAACAGAAGGGTTAAAAATTTTAAATTAGCGTTCGTTTGTGTTTGTTTTTATGATAGTTCTCATTTTGACTCGTGAGGCCTAAAAGAAAATGGAGTCACTCGATTATTGTGGTCACAAAAGAAATACGCATGCGCGAGCAAAGTCTGAATGCGAGCTGTTTGTGCCTGGAGTTAATGTTAATGCTATGTTATAATGAGTTTTATATAGCGCTCAGCTACTCCGAGGAGTGTCCCGGCGCTTTGAAAACCCGCGGCGGTACAGGGACAGGAGAAAAATGCCAGATACTAGTGAACAAAAAGCCAGGACTTAAGCTCTTTTCTAAAGGCTAACAGGTTGACAGTCTTTCTCAGAGGAGCCGGCAAGGCGTTCCACAACTGAGGCGCCAAGCGTCTAAAAGAACGGCCTCCTATGCGGGCTCATCTAATGGCCGGAACAGAAGCCAAGGCCAAGGAGGCTGACCTAAGCGATCTGGATGGCTGGTAAAAAACCAACCGTTTCCTGATATATTTGGCGCCCGTGCCGTGGAGGGCCTTAAGGCCAGAGTGAGCGTCTTAAAAACAATTCGTTTTCGAATTGGAAGCCAGTGCAAGGTTTTCAGAAGATCTTTGGCACTAGTTCTCCGGTGAAGTCCGAAGATGGCTCGTGCGGCAGAGTTTTGGACTATTTGCAAACGTGATAGAAGATACTCCGGAAGTCCGAGATAAAGCACGTTGGCATAGTCCAATTGAGAGCCTATTAGTGCCTGCACAGTGATCTTTCTATGGGCCAGAGAGAGTAAAGGGAGAAATTTCCTTAGCATTTTGAGAAGGCCGAAGCATTTCCCGACTAGACTAAGAATCTGGGGCTTCAAGGTAAGGCCATTATCTATTTTCACTCCTAGATTCTTGGCCGTATCGGAAGCGGCGGAGGGAAGAAACATGGCCTCGGGCCACCAAGACTGCCACCGAGGGTCGGAAGGGCATCCGAAGAAAAGCACCTCGGATTTATCCGAGTTGCACTTGAGGCTATTGAGCTGGAACCATTGGAAAAAAGCCCCAAGGCAATCTCTAATACTCTCCCCATTGAAGTCAGAACCCTTCTCATAGGAAAAGAGGAGCTGGGCACCATAAGACTCCGCCAGTGCCGCCAAGGGGGTAATATGTTAAAGAGAGTAGGGCTCAAAATAGAGCCCTGCGGAACTCCAACCTCCAAAGGCGGCACCACGGCGGAGAGCGGGGGGGCCCAGACCGTTTGACGGCGGTCCACTAGGAAGGACGCAAACCAACTGAACACCGCCCCCCGCAGACCAATCTCCCTAAGTCTTAAAAGGAGACCGTTGTGGGGGACGGTGTCAAAGGCCGCCGAAAGATCAAGCATCACCAACATCACCTTACCCCCCGAATCCAAGACCTCCTTAATTGCCTCCGTTACTTCTAGCAGCACTGTCTCCGTGCTCATGTTAGTGCGGAAGCCATACTGGGTGCAGTGCAGGATGTTATTGGTTTTAAGAAAATTGGATAGGGAATTATGAACATGCTTCTCCACAACCTTGGCAAATGCGGGAAGGAGAGAAATGGGCCGATAATTGGCATATACCAACGGATCCAAATTTGGCTTTTTCAGAAGCGGCAGGAGAAGGGCCTGCGTCCAAGCTGTGGAGTGACTACGGTTCAAGGACATGATGGCCTGGAAGTATAGATGGCTGCCAAAAGGATGAGGACAATGGTTCAGAATGTGGGAATACATGCTAAAGTTGAGAGTAGAGAACAGGACTAGGCCGGACTTGGGCCAAACAAAGGACCCATTAGAAATTTGTGGACGGAAGGAAAATGTAATATTATGATGACGAGATGATGCTCATCCACCCCCAAATTGTCCAATCAGAACTCTAATTTATGATAAAAGTTACTCTTTGAGATAGATAGAGTTAGTGAAAAAGGTATAAAAAGTGCTGATTTTAGTGAGGAAAAAACTTCTCGATTTCTACCAGAGATGCTGCTGGAATGCTGATTTTTCCTGTGATGTAAGATTCTAACTGACTTATATTTTTCTCTTTAACAGAAAATGTACTTTAGGTGAGGGTTTTGAGTTAGGGAGTTAGGAGAATGAAATTTGGGAACTATCTGTCTTTGCTAATGTATTCTGAACTCAAAATGTAATTGTCACGACCTGGCTTCCTCGGGATCAGATTGTTGCTCAAGGGGGTCCACCTCCCGATTGCCCTATACTCTGACTATAGTATGTTACAGAGCATATAGGAAATCAGGCGAGGGAAAAGGTAAGGAAGGGTCTGGAACGGGAAAGGGAGGCTGAAACGAGAAAAGCAGAGAAAACACACAAAGGTAAGTACATTAAATTACTATCTACACTCATTCAATTCTCGCTAGAACTCCACCAACCAATATAAATATCAGTAAACTGTTTCCTCCTCTTCCTTCAGTGGTATTAGATAAAACGCCTCTATACCCTGAGAAACAATTCTGTAAAATATAACAAAGAGTATGGTCACGTATGTAATTCCACACCCTTGATTCACCCACAATCACTTCTCTCTGATTACACGCATACCTTCCAGCCTTCCCAAAATGAAACAAATAATTCCCTGTAGTCTCTTGAAACAAAAATTAGGGGTAATCAATAATCCTTAAAGGAATCTCCAATCCAACGGAAGGGTTGCACTAACCAATTCCAAAAATGCAAAGAGTCACGAGTTTTCTTTTTCTTTCAGAAGAACCAAGTTCAAAAGTACTGTACCATTTAAATGTCAAGGCCCAGTTCTTTCCTTGTTATCTATCTCGAGCTATAGTCATTCATGTGCGTCTCGGCCGAGAACGCTTGTACTCACTGAGCAAAGAACACCCTCGAAGAACTCTACAGCAACCAAAATCCAGGATTCCAAATTATATCGAACTAAACTTCTCCGCCGAGAAAGCCGTAGTTCTTTTTCTCCTTTTCGAAACTGCTCTGGTAAACAAAACAGCAGCCGCTTACCGCTGTGACATTGAGGTTATACTGCAGACGGCTTCTCTCGTATCTGATTCAGAGACACAGAGATTTCCAAAAAGGCGCTCGGCAGCCGCCGAACGCTCACAAACAGTTGTTAGCAACACAGCGCTCCCCGTGTCACAGTGGAAGACAAGATCAATCCTCAGTCATAAAATCACAGCGTCCAGCAGCCGCTGAACGCTAGTTAAATCCAGATACAAATTCCCCGGGCTCAGTTCCAAATTCAAATAGCAAAATCACGAACAACTTGGAGACAGAAAATGGCCACCTTCATAGTTTCCCAGACTCCTCCCAGCCGCCAGGCGTTATGGACCATGTAGTCAAAAAGCCATTTAAAGGGGAATAAACAATGTAAACCTGATATCCAAGTAGGCGCCTATATACTGTCCAGGGCCGATCATGATAGTACATCCCTCTCCCTAGCGTCTTCTAGCGCCTGGCTTCCCTGGATGACAAGCATAGAACCGGCGAACAGCAAGAGGGGCATGAACTCCAGAACTCGGCTCCCACGAATTATCCTCCGCAGCATTCCCCTTCCAGGAGACAAGAAACCACAGACGCCCCTGCCGGTAACGAGAAATCCAGTATCCGGCGAACCTCATATTCCACATTTCCATCACGGAGAACTGGAGGAACCGCCTTCCGACGAGCCGACCTAGCCGGCTTCAATAGGCTACAATGAAACACCGGGTGAATCCTCAAGGACGCCGGGAGTTTCAATGTATAAGCCACAGGATTCACACGTCGCAGGATGGTATAAGGGCTGATAAACCTCGGATGGAAGATACTCCGAACACGGAATCAAATGTTCTTAGTGGAAAGCCACACCCGATCCCCCACCTGGTACTCTGACCCTTCCTGCCGATGACGATCTTCCCATTTCTTGTATGCCACCTTAGCCTTCTCCAGATGTGCCTGCACTCTCCTATGGATCTTCAGGAGCGCCTTTATTTGTCCAGCCACCGTGGGGTGGTTCATCACATCACTCGGCATCGTCACAGGTAGAGTATCCGCATGGAAACCGGCATTGGTCCGAAAAGGTGACTCACCCGTGGAACAATGCCAAGCATTGTTATATGACAGTTCAGCCAGCCATAACAAGGAAATCCAGGAGTCCGCCGCCTCGTCGGCAGAACACCGCAGATACTTCTTCAAGGTCTGATTCAGCCGTTCCGTCTGACCATCGGATTGCGGATGGAAACTTGTCGAAAGGGCGGCAGAAATGTTCAACGCCTAACACCAAGAACGCCAAAACCTGGCAATAAACTGCGGACCCCGGTCCGAGATGATAACCTGAGGGAGTCCATGAAGACGAACCACCTGAGTTAACAGCAACTGTGCAGTTTGAGATGCCGTCGGGAGATTTGTGCAGGGAAGAAAGTGTCCCATCTTTGAAAAACTGTCCACAACCACCAGGATCGCATTGCTACCTTTATCCAAAGGCAGACCCAACACAAAATCCAGGCTGATAACTTGCCATGGTCTGGAGGGGGTAGGAAGTGGCATAAGCAGACCCGAAGCCTTAGATTGAACACTCTTGGCTCGAGCACATGTCTCACATTGGTTCACCCACAATTTCACGTCCTTGGCCATGCCTTCCCACCAAAAGTGACGTTGCAACGCATGAATGGTTTTTTGATGACCTTGATGACCTGCCATCAAAGCGTTATGGCACCAATTGAAAGCCATCAACCGGAGGGCCTGTATAGGAAGGAACAGTCGATTTAGCACCATCGGCAAGCCATGTTTGAGAGAGCGATGTCCTTTCGCAGCGGACCACTCTTTCCATTGCTGCAAAGACCGCTGTTTAGCCACCACTTCCAAAAAATGTTCTACTTGTATGGAACACAACACCACTTCCGGAGACAGTATGGGTCTTGGTTCTGATTTGGGAGGACTCTCAGAATTCAGCTGTCTAGACAGAGAGTCAGCTTTCCTGTTTTCTATACCTGGACAAAAGTGATGGTAAACTCATACTCCGCAAAAAAGAACATCCAACGCATCTGGCGTTGGGACAGATGTCTTGCAGTTTTCAGATATTGGAGGTTCCGATGGTCGGAATACACTGTTACTGGATGGAGCCCTCCCCACAAATAATGTCTCCACTCCTGGAAAGCCTTTTTTACTGCCAGAAGTTCCTTCTCAGCGATGGTATAGTTGGCTTCAGCAGGATTAAGTTTTTTTGATAGAAAAGCCACAGGATGCAACTGGCCTGTCTTTTTGTCTCGCTGCGACAAAACCGCCCCAATCGCCACTTCGGATGCGTCAGCTTCCACTACAAAGGGCACATCCATCTGTGGATGAGTCAGGATAGGAGCAGTACTGAAAGCGACTATCAGTTGGTCAAAAGCATCCGAGGCCTCAAGTGTCCAAACAAAAGGAACTCCTTTTCGTAACAAACAAGTGATAGGGGATGCCAGCTGTGAAAAATGGGATATAAACCTCCTATAATAGTTCGAAAACCCCAGGAAGCACTGGACATCTCTCACATTCAAAGGCACCGGCCACTCTTGAACTGCCTTCACCTTTCTCACCGCCATCCTAAACCCTTTCGGGTTAAGAATCACACCCAAAAACTCCACCTCCTCCACTTCAAACTCACATTTGCTTAACTTACAGTATAAGCTGTTTTCTTGTAACCTCTGCAAGATCTTTAACACATGACTAACATGCTGGGCCGGAGACTCAGAGTAGATCAGTAAATCATCGATATAAACAACAACAAAGCTGTCCAGGTACTCTTTCATGATGTCATTCAAGAAATATTGAAACGCCGCTGGGGCATTACAAAGCCCAAACGGCATTACCATATACTCATAGAGGCCGAAACATGTTTTAAAAGCCGTTTTCCACTCATCACCCGCCCTGATGCGGACCAGATGGTAGGCCCCCCTCAAGTCTAGGCGTGTATAAATAGCAGCTCTTCTAACCTGATCCAACAGGACGGGGATGAGCGGAAGCGGGTATCGGTTTCTGATGGTAACCTTATTCAGTTGCCTAAAATCGATGCAAGCCCGCAATTCCCCATTGGCCTTTGAAATAAAAAAAAGTGGCGAGGCTGCAGGAGAGCGCGAGGGGCGAATAAAACCCAGAGAACAGAAATGCTCCAAGTATTTCTTCAAATGAGCAGTTTCTGAAACTGACAGGGCATACACCCTACATGAAGGCACCACTGCTCCTTCTACCAAATCAATCCGGCAGTCATATTCTCTATGCGGGGGAAGTGACTCAGCCTTCGCCTCACTAAACACATCTGTATACTCTACATATGCCTGAGGCAACATAACGTCCTTTTCTGCTGCCGTAGCTACAGTGTACGCTTGTGCCAAAGCAGAAGCCTGAGATATAGAAGACTGCAAACAATGCGACACACTCCCCGGATTCAAAACCAACAGACTTCTTCTTCCAGTCTATTGACGGGTTATGTTTCCATAACCACGGCATACCTAATATCACCTCATACTGAGGAGCCTCAATGATATTTAATGTTATTCCCTCCCGGTGATCACTCACCTCCCCTGGCATAACGAGTTCCAGTTCTTCAGTATGAGCGACAATAGGACCTGAATTCAACTGCGTACCATCTACTGCCAAAACCAACTCCGGTCTTAAGGTCGGCACTCTCACTAACCCTAATCTGTCCACCAGGCTCTGATCTATAAAATTACCAGTGGCGCCTGAATTGATCAGGTGCACAGACATAATATCGACTCCAAAATATCGTTTGTACAGAATATCGAGTTGTAAATATCGTTTGGACAAAATATTGACAGGACAGAATATAGACAGCCAAAATATCGTTTTTAAGGTAAGTGAAGTAATATCGACTGTAAATATTATAGAAAGTGAAAATATCCAAGTATATAATCTAGATAGTAAAAAATATCGTTTTTTAAATAATATTTAATTATTTATAGTGTTTTTATGTTATAATATGTGTGAAAAGTGTCATTTTATGTTATAATTATTTTTAATTAATGATTTTTTTTTAATTATTGTGTAATTTTATTCTGTAGCGGGTTGTGGGTTTATAGGGGAATAGGGTGGGAAGTAATTTAATTATAATTAATTAAATATGTAAATGTATTAATTGGTAGTAATAATTAATTAATTGGTAATTAAATAATATTTGTTAATTATTTAAAATTTAATTGGTAATTAATTTAATTTAATTGATTAATTGCTAATTATGTAAATTAAAATAATTTATTTCCTGTAGCGGGTTTTGGGTTTATAGGGGAATAGGGTGGGAAGTAATTTAATTATAATTAATTAAATATGTAAATGTATTAATTGGTAGTAATATTTAATTAATTGTTAATTAAAAAATATTTGTTAATTAATTAAAATGTAATTAGTAATTAATTTAATTTAATTGATTAATTGCTAATTATGTTAAATTAAAGGGTTATTTTTAGGGTTCAGGGTCAGTTTTTGTTTTTTGGGTAAAGGGGTATTTTTAGGGTTCAGGGTCAGTTTTTAGTTTTTGGGTAAAGGGGTATTTTTTGGGTTCAGGGTCAGTTTTTAGTTTTTGGGTAAAGGGGTATTTTTAGGGTTCAGGGTCAGTTTTTAGTTTTTGGGTAAAGGGGTATTTTTAGGGTTCAGGGTCAGTTTTTAGTTTTTGGGTAAAGGGGTATTTTTAGGGTTCAGGGTCAGTTTTTAGTTTTTGGATAAAGGGGTATTTTTAGGGTTCAGGGTCAGTTTTTAGTTTTTGGGTAAAGGGGTATTTTTAGGGTTCAGGGTCAGTTTTGGGTTTTTGGGTAAAGGGTTTTTTTAGGGTTCAGGGTCAGTTTTGAGTTTTTGGGGTACAGGGGTACAGTGTAAAAATAAAGTAAAATTAGATTTACATTAATTTAATTTAAAGAAATGAAATTAAATTAAATTATATTAAAATAATTTTAAATGATTTAAATTAAAAAAATTATTATATACTTACCAATACTTACGTTGTAATGGTAGTGCGTTGTAAAAGTTGCGTTGTAACGTCATATATCCACTGTTGCACTCTTTGGAGTGGGAATAGTAATTTTAACCCCTACGCTATCCAACGCTTTCCCTACTGTTGCACCCACTGGAGTGGGAATAGTAATTTTTACTCTTTTGTATTTGTACGTTAATAATATTGGCTATTATTTAATTAAATTTTGTTACTATATATATATATATGTTTTAAGAAATATGATTAAAAAAATATTATTTTTTAACTTTCATTAATTATTTAATTATTAAAAGTTATTTTAAGTATTGTTAAGTATATTTTAGTAATTAATTTTTTATATTAATGTAATTAAACATTGTTTTTATTAAGTCGATATTTTTTACAACTATATTTTTGTAAACGATATTTTTAACTCGATATTTTTGTACTTACCTGTTTGTAGATAGAAACTCGATATTTTGTCTCTCGATATTTTGTCAACGATATTTTTGTTGGTCGATATTCTGTCCCTCAATATTATTTCAGTGATCCAATCGATCATAGTCGATACCTGATAACTGTGGGTTACGGTTTGCAACAACATGGATAACACTATGTGTGTTTCCCTGTGTTTACATGAGGACACCTCCAAAGAAGGTATCTTCCATTCCTGGGCCTTCTATCTTCTATCTGGTCTTTCCTATCCTCTTGTGGACAGACAGAATGATCAACAGCCTTCAGTACTGCAACATTTTTACCATAGGAAAAAGGAGCGTTCTTCTTTGGTCTCATGGTACATTCCCGGACAAAATGCCCCTTTTTGCCACAATACATACAGAGACCCTGAGCACGCCTAGTCTCTCTCTCTGACTTGGTTAAAGGAGGTCTAACTGCACCTATCTCCATAGGCTCCGGACCAGCATCTTTCATTCCGGTGCGTCCTGCCATTTCCAAACCCCCACCAACTCGATCCCCCTTCTTGCGTTCGCCTCCTCTTTCAGACATGCGATGGTCCAACCTCAGAGTGAGATTGATTAAAGCAGTGCAATTGGTAGGTTGAGGATCGATCTGGGCCAATACATCCTTGATAGCATCATTCAGACCCTGATAATATAAGGCCATCCTTTTTTCTTCGGGCCAAGACGTCTCCACAACTAATCGATTAAAGGCAGTCATGTAATTGACTAACTCATTTTTGCCCTGTCTCAATCCCAACAGCTCCATATCGGCACTAAGGGTAGTAGCTCGTCTATCAAAGACCCTCTCAAATTCTTTGCGAAAGTCATCCCAATCCGTCAACAGACGGTCATCGCTGCGCACTAAAGGCACCGCCCAACTCGCCGCATCCCTAGTTAAATAAGATATCGCAAAAGCGACACGAGAAATATTGGTAGGGAAAGAGGCCGGTCTGCATGAAAAATGCAACGCTATCTGGGTCAAAAAGGTCTGTATTTTGGCAGGATCACCAGAATAACGCTCAGGACTTGCCAATGGTATGGGAGGTGATACCGTAACTTGGATAGGAGAACCACTAGTAGTAGCATCAAACGGATTCCTCACCTGTCTATCTAAACGTTCTCTTAAAGCAGCGGTTTCCGCCCGTGATGCTTCTAACTCCTGCTGTACTAAACTCAAAGCATGCAACGCCATCCCCTACAACACCTCTGACCGGGAGGAAGAATATACGTAGGTTCGTGATTCTGTCACGACCTGGCTTCCTCGGGATCAGATTGTTGCTCAAGGGGGTCCACCTCCCGATTGCCCTATACTCTGACTATAGTATGTTACAGAGCATATAGGAAATCAGGCGATGGAAAAGGTAAGGAAGGGTCTGGAACGGGAAAGGGAGGCTGAAACGAGAATAGCAGAGAAAACACACAAAGGTAAGTACATTAAATTACTATCTACACTCATTCAATTCTCGCTAGAACTCCACCAACCAATATAAATATCAGTAAACTGTTTCCTCCTCTTCCTTCAGTGGTATTAGATAAAACGCCTCTATACCCTGAGAAACAATTCTGTAAAATATAACAAAGAGAATGGTCACATATGTAATTCCACCCCCTTGATTCACCCACAATCACTTCTCTCTGATTACACGCATACCTTCCAGCCTTCCCAAAATGAACCAAATAATTCCCTGTAGTCTCTTGAAACAAAAATTAGGGGTAATCAATAATCCTTAAAGGAATCTCCAATCCAACGGAAGGGTTGCACTAACCAATTCCAAAAATGCAAAGAGTCACGAGTTTTCTTTTTCTTTCAGAAGAACCAAGTTCAAAAGTACTGTACCATTTAAATGTCAATGCCCAGTTCTTTCCTTGTTATCTATCTCGAGCTATAGTCATTCATGTGCGTCTCGGCCGAGAACGCTTGTACTCACTGAGCAAAGAACACCCTCGAAGAACTCCACAGCAACCAAAATCCAGGATTCCAAATTATATCGAACTAAACTTCTCCGCCGAGAAAGCCGTAGTTCTTTTTCTCCTTTTCGAAACTGCTCCGGTAAACAAAACAGCAGCCGCTTACCACTGTGACATTGAGGCTGTACTGCAGACGGCTTCTCTCGTATCTGATTCAGAGACACAGAGATTTCCAAAAAGGCGCTCGGCAGCCGCCGAACGCTCACAAACAGTTGTTAGCAACACAGCGCTCCCCGTGTCACAGTGGAAGACACGATCAATCCTCAGTCATAAATCACAGCGTCCAGCAGCCGCTGAACGCTAGTTTTTTTAAAAGAACTTTATTTTTGTCAGCAAATTGAACAGTACAGTCGCCCCCAAAAAATGGCATCAGCATAGATAGATACAGGTATACACAGTTCACAATCCTAGTATGGCTCCAACAGTTGCATATATAACAGGAGATACAATAAGAAAATCCTCGGGATACAATACTAGTATAGACACCGACAATAAGGGACTTGTGCGCAGTCCACAGGGTATTACTCCACCACCTACTCTCCCTCCCCCCCTCCCGCCGCCCCCTCCTCAGGTCCTGATTCTTCGGATGAGAACAACGCTGCACTAGTTGCATCAGAGTCGCTGTCAGCTGACCCCACAGCGCACATCATACGCCATGCAAGTAAGTCTTCCGGTAACCTTTCATCTCTACGCGTGTGTTGCATGTGCGTCTCTTCAGCTAATGTCCATTCCCCCACATCTCGAAGCCACAGTGCCACGTCTGGCGCCCTTTGTCCCATCCAGGTAATAGCCACCCTCCTTCTAGCCAGTACCAAGAGCAGCTGTAGCATTTTATATGACAGATTCCTCTTCCTAGGCCTGGGGACCAGGGCTAACAAACAATGGAGCGGGGTTAGGTCAAGATTCAGACTCGTTACCTTCCGGATGTGTACCACTACTACTCTCCAAAAGTCTCCCACCAGCGGACACTCCCAGGCCAAATGGAGAAATCCGGCACCGACTGAACCACACCTAGGACAGGCATCCGATCTATCCGCAGCAATGCGATGCAAAGCAACTGGGGTTACATAAGTGCGGTGCATGAAATTAAAATGGATCAGTTTAAAACGTGCATTACACGACACCTTCATGGTGAGCGTCCCTATCCGCTTCCGCTGTCCCGGGTCCAAGGCGACCCCTAGGTCCGCCTCCCACGCCGCCCAGGACGGGGATATCGGGGGGGCTGAGTCACATCTCAGCGCCGTATACAACAGCGTTATCAGTCTCCGTCCTGTGCCGCACGACAGCAGGATATTCAGAGTATGGGACACCGGTGGCGCCTCAGGAAACTGTGGCCAGGTCACTCTTGCCATGTCCTGCAGGCCTCTATAGTGGAGGTATTGACCCCCAGGAAGGCCGAAGGCCTCCGTAGCCCTCTCCAGGGACACGAAGGACTCATCTTGATACAGATCCGCCAAGGTGTCACAGCCGCCCTCACGCCACTCCCGAAACGACATGTGCTCCTCCATTAGTGTGACCGGCGCTAATATCCATACTGGTAGCTCCCTATGAAAAGGGGCCCGTCTCAGCACCCTTTCCACAACTCGTTGCCAGAGTCCCGCAGTGTGTCGGACAATGTACGGCAGCGTGTCATCCGCTCCTCTGCCACGCATTAGAGCCACCTGCAACGCCCTCTCATCTGCGCTACCAGCTAGGAGTCGCAATTCCCAATTGTCCGTACCCGCGAACCAGCGCGCAGCAGGTAGGAGCTGGGCCGCGTAATAATATAAATCAAATCGCGGGGCCTCCAGGCCCCCCTCCTCCCAGCGTCTGACCACCGTGCGCAAGGCAACTCTGCTGCGCCTGCCCGCCCATAGCAGGGAGGTGAGCATCGTATTAAGCTTGTGAAAGATACGAGGGGGAAGAGGACAGAGGGTATTCTGAAGTATATACAATACTCTAGGCAGCATCACCATCTTCGAGATGGCCAACCGTCCCATGAGAGAGAGCGGAAGTGTATTCCAGAAGGCCACAGACCCCTGTAGGGAAGTAAGGACACGGTCGGCATTCCGGGCGAGCAACTGTTCATCAGAGACTGCCACCTGGATCCCCAGATAGCGGAAAGCCTCCATCTCCCACCGCAGTCCCAGGGGCGGGAATCCCACACTGGGGTCTTCACCGCAGCCCGCAAGGGGAAAGATCAGGGACTTTTCAGGATTAAGGCGCAGCACAGAAGCTGCACCAAAACGCTCTAAGTGGCTTAACAGGAGCGGCAGCGACTCCCGAGGGGAGGTCAGGTAGAACAGTGCATCGTCCGCGTAGAGTGAGACCAAGTGTACCCCATCTCCTACACGTATTCCCCAGGGCGCCATCTCCACACGGAGTGACACCGCCAGGGGCTCAATTGCCAGTGCGAATAGGAGGGGAGACAGGGGGCACCCCTGTCGGGTGCCCCTGCCCAACTGCCACTCCTCCGAGCGGGCCGCTCCAAGTCTGACCCTGGCTGTGGGTGCACTGTACAGAATACGGATCCAGGCGCAGAAAAGGGGTCCCACCCCTGCCAACCGGAGCACCTCCAACAGGTACCCCCAACAAACTGTATCGAAGGCCGTAGCCAGGTCTATCGAGACCAGGACCTGGGGCTCCTCCCTGTTGCGCACTTCATGTAGAACGTGGTTCAGGCGCCGGAGATTCATGGCGGTATTGCGCCCCGGGATGAACCCGCACTGATCATGATGAACTAGGTGCACCATATGTGGCGCCAACCGGGTGGCCAAGATCTTAGTGAGGATTTTCGCGTCGGTATTAATTAAAGTAATCGGCCGGTAGGCCGCGGGGTCACAGCTATCCCCACCCGGTTTCAAGAGCATGCAGACCTCACCCTGCTGCATGGTGGGCGGGAGCACGCTACGCTCCAATGCCTCACGGTAAACCTGCAGGAGGTGAGGCGCGAGGGTATCCGTAAATGCCTGGTAAAACTCCGGGGGGAAACCGTCGCCACCCGGCGTCTTAGCCCTCGGCAGGGCGGCCAACGCCACCTTGACCTCATGAAGCGTCAGCGGAACGTCCATCTCCTCAGCATCCTCCTTAGAGAGGGCCTGGAGAGGCAAGTCACGGCGGTATGGCTGAAACAATGCCTCCGTTACCAGGGGGTCGGCGGTATAGACCTTCTGTAGATGGGTACGAAGCACCTCAAGGAGATCACGCTCCGAGTGCACCAGGTCCCCAGCAGGGTTCCTCAGTGCCACGATCCGAGCAGGGGCCGACTCCCTCCGGAGAATCCAGGCCAGCAATCGGCCCGACTTGTCCCCCTCACGATGGAGGCGCTGTCGATAGCGGCCAAGGGTGAACCTATCTAGCCGGTCCAGGATATCATGAACTCCCTCACGGGCCGTCCGTTCAGATTCTAGGTCCAGCCCATCCGGGTCCGGTAGGGATTGGCAGTGGCTGAGGCGCTCCTCAGCACACGTGAGTTCGCGGAGCAGCTGTTTACGTACGCCATACGTCAGCCCCATACATGCGCCTCGCACGACTGCCTTCAGAGCATCCCATTGGATCGCAAAAGAAACCTCACCCACTCCCCAATTCAGGTCTAAATAGTTACGCAGGGACGTCTCCACATGGTCCCGGGCCACCGGGTCTTGTAAAAGATCCCCTGGCATCCGCCAGGTCCTCGGACGGGAGGACCGGTCCACCCATTGTACCATACACGTCACGGGCGAGTGGTCGGATAAAAACCGGGCCTGATGCGTGATCGATAAGAACATAGACGCACCAAGATTGGCAGCAAGGACCCTATCGAGCCGACTATGCGTGTTGTGCGTGGGGGTATAACAAGTATAAATTTTCAGTCCCGGGTTACTGAGGCGCCAGACATCGACTGCACCGAGATTATCCATCACCTCACGGAGACGTGCCGTCATCCGAGGCTTCGTACCCGCGCGGGGGGGATGCCTGTCCAGCAGTGGATCCAGTACACAATTAAAATCCCCAAACCAGAGGAGGGGGGCATCTAAGTCTGACACAATAAGCTCCTGCAAGCCGGTAAAGAATCCCGGGTCATCCACATTAGGTGCATAAGAGTTCACCAGCAGGAAGTCTTTCCCATCCAGCTTCACTCGTAAAAGAATATATCTACCCTCAACATCCGCCTCGACATACTGAACCACCAGGGGAACCCCGGGCGCCACCCAGATCAGGACCCCCCTAGCATAGGTAGAGAAGGAGGAATGGAACAACTGACCCCTCCATTTCTTCGCCAACTTAAGAGCACCCTCCTCATTCATATGTGTTTCCTGCAAGCACGCCACCGAAACACCATGGCGGCGAAGGAAGGACAGCACCCTGTGTCATTTGGAGCAAGTACCCAGGCCACGCACGTTCCATGTTAAAAATTTGAATCCCATAAGCTTTGGTCTTGCCCATCCGGGCACCCAAGTACAACCTCTGCAAGCAGCCTCCCAGGGGCGCGAACCGCAGTACACTCTATGCCAAAAACAAATCCCCCCCACAACTCACCCCAACTCCACAGCACCCCCAACCACACAACCCCTGAAAAAATCCCCGCCCTCCCCCACCCATGAGCAGGAATGGTGTAACAAGAGAACGCTCTATCACGCCTTCCCCGTACCAACGCCATCCAAAAACAGTGAGGTTCAACACCCCGTCAGAAACAATCCCCCAACCCCACCCACGAGCAAAAGGACAGCAACAACCAAAAAAGCCACCTTGCCCTCCCCCTGCCAGTGCCAGGACGTGCACAGCCACCCCATACAGCCCATTCACCCCACACTCACACACAACCAACCAGAACCACCCACCCTCCCCCCCAACTCCCCGAGGACCCAATGTTCCAGGACAGCCTCCGGGAATGTCTATGAAAAACAGTCTCAATGTTGGGCGACAGTACGCCATGAACTCTCGGACCCCGTGTCACTTCACCCAGTCCAACGGAGCATCAATCCTCTGCACAATCAACCAACCACGGTTCCCAGCACCGGCCAGACAGCCGTGGTCCGAGAGTAACCAAAAAGGGGGAGGCCCACCCAACCTCCGAGGGCAACAACGTTTTAACAAGACAGTACCTCATGCCAGATGTCATGTCTCGGGACTCCCCTACACTGTCCCTTTAAGACCCATGACATTTAAGGAACCAGGAAACAGGGAACGACGCTTCACGTTCTTGCGTCAAGCTTCCCTTGTTTCCGGTTCCGTCTATTCCTTGTTGCCTGACCTAGCAGTTCCTGTTTCGCTTCCCTGTTCCGTTCCTGGTTTAGCGTATGCGTCCCCTGCCTTCTCCTAACTCGGGAGACGCCTACGCAGCATTTGGTTGGCAGTGTTCTACTGCCTTCGGCGTACCTTGAGAACGCCTATTCCCCCTCTTCCCCTTTCCGTGTGCCTCGCCCGGCGGCCGGGCTTAGCTCCGCCATCCGGCCGGGCACAGCATTCTCCGGTGTTGTTAGAGAGCCTGTATTCAGCGCCGGAGTTTACTTCCTCGTCATCCACTGGTTTGTGTTCTCCACCCGGCGGCCGGGCCTGGCTCCGCCGTCCGGTGGGTTCCATTTCAGAGGGCTTTTCTCTATTACCCTCAGGCTGCATTCTCCACCCGGCGGCCGGGCTTTGCTCCGCCATCCGGTGGGGATTGTTTTCCCTATTGGTTATCAACTACTTGGTTACTGCAGCCGGCGGCCGGGCTTAGCTCCGCTGTCCGGTGTCAGTAAATTCCCCAGTTGTTATTTTTTGTTTCTTAGCTAGTTAGTTAGTTGCTCCTACACTATTTACCTGTTCCCATCCAACATCCACCTAGTCCCTATTATTCCCCATTTTCCAGAACATCAGCCAGATTCACTGAGATAACACTGGAACCTTTTTTCCTTGATATTTGGTGGCACTCTTGCGTGGATCAGGGTGGGTGCATATTCCACACTACTAAGAATCGCGGTAAGAGCGCACATGCGCTACCAATCTTTTACTAGTACTATATATACATATGTATGACTTATATGTCCTGCTTTGGTTCTTCTAGATGGTAATACACTGTGTAAAGATATCTCCAGAAGTGTTGGGCGGAAAGGTCATTATATGCCGCACAGTAGTGAAAGTGTCTTCGAAGGCTGGTCCATTATAGTTGATGTAAGAAGGGAGTTATATGGGCCATTATTGTACCTACTACCATCTCACATGCAGGTGCTCAACAGCCTATTGTGTCATCCCTGTTATAGCTCCAGACGTTGTGCCATTGTCTTCACCTTCACATGTTACCTCTGCTACATACAAAAAACCTGGGGTATGTGATATGGTTGTATTTGTACATTGGTATATTCTAGTTATTGGATTAGAGCTAGAATTGTTGACTTCCTCTTGTTATTACAGCCTACCTGTTTGTTCCGGTTCCTTACGTAGAGACACCATCGTATACACTACTGGAGAGTACCATCAATCATCGTTGTCTTCCCCCATCTTTCCTTGTTTTGTTTCCCTGTTTTCCCCTGGCGTGTCTCTCGTACTCTAGTGCTTGATAGAGTCGGAAGACCGTAGGGGAAGGCTGCGGATTACTCTTCGGATTCCTGACGCTCCTGTGGAACCAGCCTGCAATCCTTACAGAACGTGAAGCCCAAGTGGTACGTTCTGCCCGAGCGTCATGGATCTCGAAGCAGTGACCCTGGCAGACTTAGCTGGAATGTTAGGTAATCTCCAGGTAGAGACGCAAACTCTAATGGCCAGGATGGATGCCCTCCAGAGACAGCAGCCCTCGGGGGCTTCAGGTGGGGGTACACCAGTGGTACAAGTAACTACTCCCTCTGTAATTCCGCTGGCACCCCCTGAGAGATTTGCAGGAGATGCAGCACGATGCGCTGCTTTCCTTAGTCAGTGTCAGTTGCACTTTTCTTGTAAAGCAGCATGTTTTCCCTCAGATCAGGCCAAGGTAGCATTTGTGATTTCATATCTTAGTGGGTCAGCGGCCGACTGGGCAATTCCGTTGGTAGACCGGGATGATCCTTTATTACACAGCTACTCGGCCTTCAGGCGAGAATTTCGCAAATTGTTCGATAGGCATACATATACTCATTCAGCTGATACTGAATTGTTGGACCTTAAACAGGGCACCCAAGACTTGGTAGCTTATATAACCAAATTTCGCAGTTTAGTGGTTGAATCTGACTGGCCTGAATCCAAACAGTGTACTGTGTTTTATAGGGGTTTACGTGAAGATTTGAAAGACGCTCTCTCTCAGATAGTAGACCTTCCCACCTCCTGTCCTGCTTTAATCGATTTAGTTGTTAAGATAGATCATCGCTGCAAAGAACGAAGGAAAGAGAGAGGGAAATACGATTACCGTTACACAGGCACAAAGGAGAAGAAGACCACTCCTGAGAAATCTAGTGATGACAGTGAACCTATGCAGATAGGTGTTGTTAGAGGTCCTTTGACTACAGAAGAGAGACAGAGGAGAAGAGCACTTAGATTGTGTCTTTATTGTGGTAAAGCTGGTCATTTTTTGCGGGAGTGCCCTGTGAAACCCAAGTCCCCACAAACTAAATTACAGGGAAACTAGCAAGCCTGGGTTCTTGTGAGACAAGGAACCCAGGTAGATCTGGTCTTACGGTCTCTTCTTCTGATGTTAACGCCACTCCCACGAACCATTTATATATTTCAGTACATATGACTCAGGGGGCGCTGGGTTTACATGTATTAGTTATGATTGATTCCGGGGCGTCTGGAAATTATATGGATCAAGAGTGGGCAAGAGAAAACCTGATAGCCTGTATGACAAAGGAGACTCCCAGTACCGTTACGACTATCGACGGCAGTTCTCTTATTTCTGGCCCCGTAACTCAATGTACCAGTCCTCTTCGCATGACTATAGATTCCGACCATCAGGAGGAAGTGGTGTTTGATTTAATTTGTTCACCACAATTTCCTGTATTGCTGGGTATCCCATGGTTGAGGGCTCAGAATCCGGTTATCGATTGGGAAACATCTAAGGTTACCTTTCCTTCTGTCGTGCCATCATCCATAGTGGGGGCAGCTGTAGAAGGCTTAAGTATGACCCCCAACAGCCAAGAGTCCAGTACGTACTTACCACCCTGCTACCAAGATCTACAGGCAGTCTTTGATGCCAAGGAAGCAGAGGTGCTTCCCCCACACAGAGTGTATGACTGCCGTATAGAGTTGGAGGCAGGAGCTAGAATCCCTTGCAGTAGAGTCTATGCCCTTACCGAAAAGGAGAACGTTTATTTACGGGACTATCTGGATACCATGCTTCAGAAAGGGTTTATTAGACAATCTCGGTCCCCGGCTTCTTCTTCTTTATTTTTCATACCAAAATGAGAAGGGGGTTTGCGATGCTGTATTGATTATCGAAAGTTGAACGATGTTACCATCAAGAATCGTTACCCCCTGCCTCTCATCGCCTCCCTCCTTGACAGAATACGCAGTGCCCAGTTTTTCACCAAGCTAGACTTGCGTGGGGCCTACCATCTTGTGCGTGTCAAGGAGGGTGACGAATGGAAAACTGCCTTTTGCACCAAGTATGGACTTTTTGAATATCTTGTGATGCCCTTCGGGCTATGTAATGCCCCTGCGGCGTTTCAATTCTTTATCAACGAGGTATTGAAAGACATGCTTGAGATCTATGTGATTGCTTACATAGATGATTTATTGATTTTTTCCGATACCCTGACTGAACACAAACAACATGTTCGTAATGTATTGGAACGTCTGCTTGACAACCGTTTGTATTGCAAGCTGGAAAAGTGTACCTTTCACACCAAAGAAGTACCATTTTTGGGATATGTCGTATCCCCTAGGGGTCTTAGTATGGATACTTCCAAGGTAGAGGCTGTGTTGGCTTGGCCGGCTCCTCGTTCGGTGAAGGAAATTCAAAGCTTTCTGGGCCTAGCAAACTTTTATCGACGGTTTATTCGGGATTTCTCCACCTTGATATCGCCGGTCACTTCGCTATTGCGTAAAGGCGTCCCCTTTGTGTGGTCTGGTGAAGTGGATAGTTCCTTTCAACTTCTGAAGAAGGCGTTCACTAGTGCTCCTGTCCTGCGTTATCCGGACCCTGCATTGCCTTTTGTGGTGGAAGTAGATGCCTCCCAAGTGGCCGTGGGTGGGGTGCTGTCCCAAGCGGATGCGGTGACTGGAGAGTGCCATCCGGTCGCTTTCTTCTCGCATAAGTTCACTCCTGCTGAGTACAATTATGCTGTAGGGGATAAAGAACTATTAGCCATTAAGAAGGCGTTTGAGGAGTGGAGGCAGTACCTCTTGGGGGCTAGATATCCTGCTGTTGTATATACAGATCACAGAAACCTCCAGTACCTCAAATCAGCTAAGGCCCTATCCATGAGACAGTTACGCTGGTCCCAATATTTCAGCGAATTTGACTTCACCGTTCAATACAGACCAGGGAGAAAGAACGGTAAGGCGGATGCTTTGTCCCGGTTGGGTTTTGATATCCCCTCAGACCCCATTGAGCAAGTCAACATCATCCCCAGAGCTAACATCATAGGACTTGTACAGAACGAGGATGACTTCCTAACCTTGGTCAGAACTAGTCAAGTTGCAGCCGACATGATGCAGGTGGTAGGGCCACAGGAAATGTCGCTACGAAGAGGACTGGTACAGGTACAAGGGGGAGTGGTGTTGCCATCGAGAGAACTACAGGAACAGGTCCTAAGGTGGTATCATTCCCATCCAGTAGCAGGCCATCCCGGCGTCAAGAGAACAATAGAGGCTGTGCGTGACCGTTTCTGGTGGCCTAATATGTTGAAAGACATCGAACACTACGTGAAGACTTGTTGTGTGTGTGCTCAAACCAAGGTGTCACGTCTCAATCCAGTGGGCCTTCTTATGCCTTTACCTTCACCTGCAGGTCCATGGCATACTGTGTCACTTGATTTTATAGTTGAACTACCACTCACAAAACTGAAGAACAATACACTGCTAGTGGTAGTAGACTTATTCACTAAAATGGCTCATTTTGTGCCCTTAAAGGGCTTGCCCACCGCTGTAGAGTTGGCATCTATTTTCATGCAGCACATAGTCCGACTACATGGTTTCCCTTCTGCTCTAGTGTCCGATAGAGGGGCGCAATTTGTGTCTCGATTCTGGCGAAGTTTATGTTCCCTTCTCCATATTGATGTCCGTTTGTCTTCCAGTCACCATCCACAGTCTGACGGGCAAACAGAAAGGGTTAACCAGTGTTTCGAGCAGTACATCCGGAATCAGGTGTTACAGACCTTGGATGAATGGGATGAGTTAGTCTGGTTAGCTGAAATCTCTTACAACCAAAGCTCACACTCCTCCACCAAGACCTCTCCTTTCTATTGTTCTTATGGCTATCACCCCAGGTTATTGCCCTCCGGTGTCCCTATCGGTTGTCCAACCCCAGCCGCCTCAGACAGAGTAGAACACCTACACGAAGTGCAGAAGAGAGCTCTAGAGAATCTAGAAATGGCAAAGGTGCGATACACCGAAGGGGCAAATCTACACAGGAGACTGGAACCCATTTATACACCAGGAGATGAGGTCTGGCTCTCCACTAAGTACATCACTTTGGGGGGTCCACGCAAGTTTAGCCCCAAATACATAGGACCTTACAAGGTGGAGAAGGTGATCAATCCTGTCGCCATCAAGATCGTCCTGCCTCCCTCCTTTAGGATCCATCCGGTCTTCCATGTGTCGCTACTCAAACCGGTTGAACCGGGGACTAAAGTTCCGGTGAGACCTGCTCCTGTTATTCTGCAGGATTCAGAGGAGTATGAGGTTGGGGCCATCATGGATTCCCGAAGAGTTAGAAACACGTTGCAATACCTGGTCCATTGGAAAGGGTATGGTATCGAGGAACGCACTTGGGAACCTGCGGACAATGTTCATGCTCCCCGATTATTGAGAGAATTCCATCGAAGATACCCTGACAAGCCCAAACCAGGTGGGGAGCATCGTGGGGGGAGTGTACTGTCATGTCTCGGGACTCCCCTACACTGTCCCTTTAAGACCCATGACATTTAAGGAACCAGGAAACAGGGAACGACGCTTCACGTTCTTGCGTCAAGCTTCCCTTGTTTCCGGTTCCGTCTATTCCTTGTTGCCTGACCTAGCAGTTCCTGTTTCGCTTCCCTGTTCCGTTCCTGGTTTAGCGTATGCGTCCCCTGCCTTCTCCTAACTCGGGAGACGCCTACGCAGCATTTGGTTGGCAGTGTTCTACTGCCTTCGGCGTACCTTGAGAACGCCTATTCCCCCTCTTCCCCTTTCCGTGTGCCTCGCCCGGCGGCCGGGCTTAGCTCCGCCATCCGGCCGGGCACAGCATTCTCCGGTGTTGTTAGAGAGCCTGTATTCAGCGCCGGAGTTTACTTCCTCGTCATCCACTGGTTTGTGTTCTCCACCCGGCGGCCGGGCCTGGCTCCGCCGTCCGGTGGGTTCCATTTCAGAGGGCTTTTCTCTATTACCCTCAGGCTGCATTCTCCACCCGGCGGCCGGGCTTTGCTCCGCCATCCGGTGGGGATTGTTTTCCCTATTGGTTATCAACTACTTGGTTACTGCAGCCGGCGGCCGGGCTTAGCTCCGCTGTCCGGTGTCAGTAAATTCCCCAGTTGTTATTTTTTGTTTCTTAGCTAGTTAGTTAGTTGCTCCTACACTATTTACCTGTTCCCATCCAACATCCACCTAGTCCCTATTATTCCCCATTTTCCAGAACATCAGCCAGATTCACTGAGATAACACTGGAACCTTTTTTCCTTGATATTTGGTGGCACTCTTGCGTGGATCAGGGTGGGTGCATATTCCACACTACTAAGAATCGCGGTAAGAGCGCACATGCGCTACCAATCTTTTACTAGTACTATATATACATATGTATGACTTATATGTCCTGCTTTGGTTCTTCTAGATGGTAATACACTGTGTAAAGATATCTCCAGAAGTGTTGGGCGGAAAGGTCATTATATGCCGCACAGTAGTGAAAGTGTCTTCGAAGGCTGGTCCATTATAGTTGATGTAAGAAGGGAGTTATATGGGCCATTATTGTACCTACTACCATCTCACATGCAGGTGCTCAACAGCCTATTGTGTCATCCCTGTTATAGCTCCAGACGTTGTGCCATTGTCTTCACCTTCACATGTTACCTCTGCTACATACAAAAAACCTGGGGTATGTGATATGGTTGTATTTGTACATTGGTATATTCTAGTTATTGGATTAGAGCTAGAATTGTTGACTTCCTCTTGTTATTACAGCCTACCTGTTTGTTCCGGTTCCTTACGTAGAGACACCATCGTATACACTACTGGAGAGTACCATCAATCATCGTTGTCTTCCCCCATCTTTCCTTGTTTTGTTTCCCTGTTTTCCCCTGGCGTGTCTCTCGTACTCTAGTGCTTGATAGAGTCGGAAGACCGTAGGGGAAGGCTGCGGATTACTCTTCGGATTCCTGACGCTCCTGTGGAACCAGCCTGCAATCCTTACACCAGAGCTCACTCAGGATGTGTTCCGGAGAGGGCAGTTTCCGGAATCACCGGAGGAGCGGGGTGTGCGTCCGGCAAAGTTTCCTGCAGGGTATCCGGGACCAGGATCTCACCAGGAGCAGGCGCCTCAGGTGTCTCTGGAGCGGTTCCCTCCGACGGGACTCTCATGTGAAGCGCCCCATCCTCCCCCACTGTAATCCGAGGCTCGGCAGAACCCCGAGATCCAGATCTGCGTCTCCCTCTGCCACGTCGGCGCCTCGGGGGTCTTGTCCCCCATGTCTCACGAGGGCCGCCTCGCTCACCAGGGGGTAGGTCGTCTCCTCGGATCTCGAGCCACTCCCACACCTCCGCCGGGGACTCGAATAAGTGAGCGCGCCCCTGGGAGAGCACCTTGAGCTTGGCTGGGTAAAGGAGCATGTATTGGAGCTTCATGTCCTGAAGTTTCTGCTTCACTCCCAGGTAGGATTTCCGTTGTTCCTGCACCTGCTGGGTATAATCCGGATAGATGGAAATCCGGCTATTTTCAATGGTGATGGACTCCGTTTCCCTCGCGGCCCGCAGAATACAGTCACGATCTTTGTAATTCAGGATCTTTGCAATGAGGGCTCTAGGGGGATCGCCCGGACGCGGAGGGGGGACCAGGGCCCTGTGCGCCCTCTCAATGACAAAGACACTGGACAGGCCGGTCGGGCACAGTTGGGTTCGGATCCATGACTCCAGGAAGCGTTCAGCGTTTCCCACCTCAAGGCGTTCCGGAACGCCCAGGACCCTGATGTTACTCCGACGGGCCCTGCCCTCCGCATCCTCAGCCCTTCTCTCTAGCGCGCGGGCAGCGGACGTCAGGTGAGTGACCGATTTTTGCAAGGAAGCCACTTCAGTTTGTAGTTGTGCGATGCTGCCCTCCGCATCCGAAACCTTGTCCGCCACCTTGCGGAGATCCGTCCGGAGGAGGTTCACATCTATCGACACAGTCTCGATCTGCCTCTCCAAGGCAGAATGGGATCCCTGGATAGCCTTAAGGATCTCCGCCCGGGAAGGCTCATGCGGGTCATCCCCTCCATCCTCCGGCCCCGTCTGCCTTGTGATCCTTTGCGACGGCAGCCGTGGAGTGGTATACTGCACAATGGTGTTGGGCTGGGAGGACTTCGCAGTTCTATCCTTGCGGGTCGTCATCGCGGCGGGCAGGACGTCAGCTCCCCCGAAGCGTCCCGGCCAGGTCCCGCCGAGCCCCACCGGTCAGGTACAGGGTCCGGCGACAAAGCCAAGAGAGGACAGTGCAGCAGGCGGCGGCAGGCAAACACAGTCCAGGCGGTGACTCCCACCACGAAAGAAAAAGGATGGAAAATGGGGAAACCAGCACCTCAGGACGCACTCGCCGGGCCGGGCGGGGGGATCTCCGGTGATCAAGCACAAAACAGCCAACCAACTGTTACCCCTGCAACCAGTGCAATGTCCAAGCGTCCAGGGGTAAGGCACCGGCCAGGGGCACCACAGTCCGTATGCCACCGCCACTCGCCAGGCAAGACGGTGTGCAGTCCAGGGGGAGGCTCCAAGCCGTCAGGGTCCCCCGCAGGTCAGCACGGCAGACCGCCGCAGGTCCAGGCCCCACGTGTAAAGGCCGCCACAGTCACTGCAGAAGGGACGGAGGCCTCAGACCCCACAGCTGCAAAAGCCAACAGGGGCGCTCCGTGTAGGCCCAGGCCCAGGCCAACAGCTCCGGCCAGGCCAGCGTCGAGCCCCCGGCGTCCACAGTGCCCCAGTACACCAACAGTTCCGCAAGCCCCAGGGACCAGAAAAGCACTCACCCGGGGCTGCGCGTCTGAAGCGGGAGCTCCGTCGCAGCAAAGGATCAATGGGGGAGGGGCGGGCACCACAACCCCGCTCACGGGTCAGCTGGAGTCACCGGACCCCGGGGCGGCCCTCCACCAACCTGTCCGGACACTCGCCACTCCTCACACCAACCGGGGGATCAGACGGGGACGCGGTCAACCCCGGATCCGCAGGACGCCTTCTCCAAGCGGGCCGCAGGCAGCGCTACACCCTCGCGCAGGCCCAGTCCGCGGTCTCGCGTAGATGCAGGCGGGGCTCCGAGATCGCCGCTCCGAGCTTCGGCGGTATTGGCGGGGCACCGGAGGCTCTCCCTGCAATATGGGGGTCCCAGGCTCATTCAGAGAGGATCTGGACCATCAGCACCCCTTCGGAGGGTCCAGCAAGGATCTGTTTCGCAGGATTTCGTGGGTCCACGGACGGAGCTGGTGAAGCTCACGTCCTGTCGGCCATGCTGCTTGGCCACACCCCCGCCGCTGAACGCTAGTTAAATCCAGATACAAATTCCCCCGGCTCAGTTCCAAATTCAAATAGCAAAATCACGAACAACTTGGAGACAGAAAATGGCCACCTTCATAGTTTCCCAGACTCCTCCCAGCCGCCAGGCGTTATGGACCATGTAGTCAAAAAGCCATTTAAAGGGGAATAAACAATGTAAACCTGATATCCAAGTAGGCGCCTATATACTGTCCAGGGCAGATCATGACAGTAATGTCTATTTCTGAACTTTCCTAAATAAATAGAATAAACGGGTTGAAATAAAATTTTTACTTTCCTTTATAAATATGTTGATTTTTGAATAAAGAAATAAATAAAGTAAATAAACTTAGACATGTCAAATTTGCTTTTAATAAAAATTAGATAAATGGAGAATTAAGCTGGTCCTGAGTTTTCCTGCACCTAATTCATTACTAGCAGATCCATCGACCTTAAAGTTGGCGTGTCTAAATAAATGTCTTGTTAATGAAAACCATGGTAAACTTGTCTGAACTGCAGGTGTAAATAGTATAAATATCTGGTTTAGTTTTAGACACTCCACTATGATACAGCGGCTCTCATTTGAATTTCGCCGATCCATGGAATAGGGTATAAGTGTTTTGTGAGTAACTCGAGGTGTTATGGGTCCCACTGTCGAGTATATGTATGAATTTATACTTCAGGAAAAGGTGACATGGTTTTAGAAATTATTTCTGGAGAACCGCTGCATCAATACCTTCCTAAGTAATGGACAGTTCCTCTTTGACATTTTTAAACTTGTGGTATTCACTGTCACTGGTATAAGGTCGAGAGTTCTGGTACCAAGACTGAGCTGTAATAGTGTCCTTCAGTTTTATCATGTCACTATCTTGACTCATGGCAGAGACAATTTGTTCCAACAAAATAGAAGCTGTGGTGCTGGATTTCATGATGAAATTTATGCAGGCTTCAGCCTTCTTAGACTGGTTGCCAGGGTACCTTAGAGGCACTCATGAGAAGTAGTCGGCTTGGTTTTGATCTTTCTGTGGATGTTGCACAATAGTGTAGTTGTAGTCTTGCAATCGCAGACCCCATAGTTCAATGCGAGGAGGCATTTTTGCCTTTGGATTGCCAAAGATAATCAACAATGCTTGATGATCTGTCAGAAGCGTGAAAGGCTTCCCATACAAGAATATGTACAATGGCAGTTGACAACACTTGCACTTTAGCTGGATTTGGTGTCATGCCCCATCAGAAAAGATATGGCCTAAGAATTTTAACTTTGTCTTATGGGACTCACATTTCCCTGCATTCAAAGTTAAACAGTCATCAGCGAGGAAATTACACACTTGCTTGAGAGCTTTGTTCTGCTCCTTCTGTGTAGCTCCAAAAACCAGTATGTCATCACTTTAAAGGAAAGCATTCATGACAGGCTGTATGATACATTGAATTATATCTTGAAATAGCTCTGCGGCTGATTACACCCCAAAATTTAGTCTTTTGTAACAGAACAGACCAACATGTGTAGAAAAGGTTGTAATGTACCTGCAAATCTCCTCGAGTTCCAGCTGATGATATCCTTTGATAAGATCAAGGCGAGTGTATACCTTGCCACCATTCAGTTGTGTTGTACTGTCGGCAATGTGCGGACCTGGATGTCGTTCTCTTTCAATTGTCTTGTTCGCATGACGAACCAACCATATACATATCCACACACATGTGTACAGCTCCTTCACAGTTTTTTTGGGTAATACCACTATGGGGAAATCCATGCAGTTGGACCTGTGGAACGCTCAATGATATTTTGTTTGAGTAAGGAATCCAGCTCTTTTTCAACAGCTTCCTGTAAGTGAAAGGCAATTTGTCTTTGAGCAATAAGATGGATGTCTTCATTAATGTGTAATTGAACCTTCATAGTCTTGAGTTTTCCCAACCCATGAAACAATGAAGAGAATTGACCCACGCATATCCGACCAATGGCGCAGACCAGAGCGGACCCATAGCAGATCTCTGAGAAACCGAGCTCCCGGCACTAAACATTGGCCCAAACAGGGAGCTCTCCCTAGATGCCCCCCTCCCAGCCTCTGGACCCACACCGGATCACCGAAGTGGTGGGAACAGCCTGACTCGTGAAGGAAGACAGGGAACACCGCCGCATCACACACCAAGGTGATCGGCTCTCCTCTGCCCTCTCACGACCCCAGGACACCCTCTTACCGGAACCGACGAAGTACCGACGACGACGAAGGAATCCACCTGAGCGCCGGTACCCCCGACCGCTACTGCTACGGGACGCCCTCCATTCCTCTTCCTCCGTTCCAGGGAATTCAATTTGGTGCGCGACCCTCGAGCGCAGCTCTCCACCTCGCCACGCCTGCTCCTAAGATGGCCGACCGACAAGACTCTCCGATCGACTAACTCCAACAACCACCTCTTGCAGGGCCCCCAGTCAGAGGCCCAGGTGAGTTGCACCGGAGCTGTCCCTCGGCAACCCGACTCCTGCCTCTGACTCACCCCCAAGCCGCCACCACAAAAAGCTGAGCCCCCAATTCCTCTGCGCTTCCCGCCTGACCCAAAAATGGCGGCCGAGCTGTGGCGTCCCGACCAGCAAATACCTGGCTGCACCCTCGCCAGGAGACCATCGTGAATCCTGCTAACAATCGTGAGCCGCTCCCTCCTCTGAGCCCTGGTGACTGCTTTTTCAATTTTTGCTTGACACGCTCCCTGAGCCTCCCTCACCCGGGCGATAAGACCTGCCTGACTCTAAAATGGCGGCCCTCCAAAGTCTATTCCCACCCGGTTGCTACTAGCCTCTCTCTGTTGAGCAATTTCGTGGCTCTATCGCGCCACCACCTGTCCTTGAGACCTCCACCCGCCCTTGATCCTCCCTCCCCCAGCTGCACCTGCTTCAGATCTGGAATAGAACAACAAACCCTGCCTGACCTAAAAATGGCTGCCAGCAAAGACATCTCCATCTAAGCTGCCAACCTCAACACTCCTGTGAGTTTTCTCCGATTTCTAGCAAAGGATATTGCGCCTGTCCTCCCCCCAGCAACTGCCTATCGGTCCCTGCCAGCTCTCCCTAAATTTCCATGCCATCGTCTGCCCAGACAGTTCCCCTAGCTAGCACCGTCGAGCCACTCAGCGCTAGAGGCTGCTTCTTTCCCCCAGCCACTACTCCCAGCCGCACTACTCCCAGCTGCCCAGTCCTCCCCTAACCAGCTCCGCCCCGCAACGGTTCCCCCCTCGCTCCCCTGGTCTCTAACCAACCCTCCAGAAATCAGACACTATCCTCACTCGGCCCTCCCTCTCTGCCCAGCTAGAATGCTCCCCTCAGCTCCTCCCTTCCTTAACCCGCTCTCCTCGCCCTACATAAAACAACACGGCCCCAACTCCTTCTTGATCTCCTTCCCGCCCTTCCTCTCTCTGAAATCCAAAAAAAACCTTAAACACAAACTACTCAGGCAATTCCCGGAATCCCTCTTTGCCGACCTGTACCACTCCTCCGCCCTAGGCCAATTAAAAATGGACCTCATATTCTACACCTCCAGACCCTCCTACTGGATATCAGTCCTGCGAATCAGATGCCAAATCACCAAAATGATTTACACGACCCATAGTTGCAAACTATCCTTTTACGCCCCCTCCCACCTACTACTATGTGGGCTCACATCGGTGACCATCTTCTCTAACGGCACAGACCTGATCCAAGCCAACAATGCCAACCTGGAACTTTTGACCTCTTCTTTCCCTCACTTTGTTCCATCAGCCCCCCCACTCCTCCTCACTGCCCACCAATCACCCGCTGCCTAGAAAACAAAACCCCCTAAGGAACCCTCACCTCTCTCCTCCTCCTACGACCCCATCCTCAGTAGCGCACTCTCTGACCTCCAGTAATCCCTCTCTCTCCACCGATGTTCCCCCCCCCACTTTACCTCTCCCCCCTGATTTTCCTCTGGCTCGGAACCCACAACATCCCCCGCTGGGTCCCCACAACCCACTCCACAAGCCTCGCCCCCCCCCGTCTCCCCCCCACTAACAGGAGCAACAGGCCATCTCTCCCCGATCCCCTATCTCTCTCCATACCCCAACCCATCCCTTCCACTAACAACAAAAGTCATCCTAATTCCCCCAGCGCTCCCACGCACCAAAGAGATCCCCCCAAATGGCTCCCAACCCCTCGTCACGAAGAGACTGATTGCCGCCTCGCCAACATTGAACGCCTGCTCTCCTCCTTACTTCAGAACATGAGTCTCATCCTTTCTAACCTCCTGTCATCCCCCTCAACTCCTCCCCCTGCCCCCATCCCACACACTCCCTCGGCCTCTGAACTCCCCGCCCCCAAACAGTCAGCCCACCCTCCCCGCCCCCAGGCTCCTAGACCATGGAGTACTGAAGAAGCCTTGTCCCCAGAGGAAGCGATCGTGCTAGCCTCCTCCTACCTCTCGCCTCCTTCCCCCGTCCCATACTCCACAATCCATGTAATCACCGGGACCAGAATCAAATCCTCTGTCCTGAAAGCCCCCAGACCTCCCTCCTCTCTCATCACCATCCCCTTGGAACAAATGAATGGGCCCCACAGGACTAACTGCATGCTCATAAACTACAGGTCTGTCTCGAAACATGCAACAGAACTAGCCGAAACCATTCTCACCCATGACATTGACATTGCCTTCATCACCGAGACCTGGCTCAATGATTCCTCCACCCCGATCCTAGACATGCTCGTCCCCCCGGGTTTTTCTATCATCAAGAAAGATAGAATTGACCAAAAAGGCGGAGGCGTGGCCATCATCCACAACAATAACTTATCGGTGTTCGAAACTGAGAACTTCACATATAACTCTTTCGAATGCCTTACCGTCATCATCAAAACCGCCAACAATAACCCAGTGTACTTCCACCTCCTATACCACCCCCCAGGCAACTCCGTCACTTTCACAGAACACCTATCTGACCTTATCGCCCACTGCTCGCTCCAAGATTCCAACAATATCATTCTAGGCGACTTTAACCTTCACTGGAATTATATGAACAGTGCTCCTGTACAAAGCCTAAATGACCTTCTGCTCTCCAACAACCTCTCCCAGCACTGTTCTCAAGAAACCCACAACAAAGGAGCAATCCTGGATGCCATCATCTCCAATCATGACACCATCTCCATAGACCACATCCTGCCCGTCGACTGGTCAGACCATCACCTTATCCTAGTCCACCTACCTCTTCAGACCACGCCTCTGCCCTCCATTTCTAATCCCCCCTCATGGTCGAGAAACGTATCACTGATCAACCCAGATGAGTTAGAAGAAAAAATGTCCTCCCGCCTGCCCATCCCCCCGGTAGGCCTCTCCACAGAAGAACTCACAGCCCACTACAATGTTACCATGGCCTCCATCCTTGACGAACTAGCCCCCTTGAAACTGAAAAAATCCAGGAACACTCCCTCCAGATCCTGGTTCAACAAGGACATTAATGAGGAAAGAAGAAAACTCAGAGCCTCTGAACGCCTCTGGAGAAAAGACCCCTCCTCCAACCACTTCGAGAAACTCAAAGCAGCAAGAAGAAAGTACATACTCCACATCAACAACGAAAAATCCAACGTTTTCTGCGCCGCGCTGGATCAAGCCAAAAACAGACCAAGTGAACTCTTTGACATCATCAAAAAACAAACGTCCAAGCCAACGAATAGTCTCATCCAGCCCTCAAAAACCCTATGCGCCAACTTCGCCAACTTCTTCAACGAAAAAATCAACTTGATCGAACTCTCCCTGGACCTTAACCTTCTTCCCCCTGACAAAAACTGCTCTCCAACAAGCGAATTCTCCTCAATAAAAATTCCTGCCTCAACCTGGTCCTCCTTTGACCCTGTCTCAGAATCGGAGATCCTCAATCTTATCTCCTTCTCCAAGCCATCCTCTCACAACCTCGATCCCATTCCCGCTCAAATGGTCAAAGAGCAGAAACTCTCCCTAGCTCCACTTTGGTGCCAAATCATAAACAGTTCTCTAAAAACTGGCTCCATTCCAGACTGCTTTAAAGTCGGCCAAGTAACTCCTCTTCTGAAAAAACCAGGCCTAGACGCAACTGACCTAAACAATTTCCGTCCCATATCCAATCTCCCTTTCCTTGGCAAAGTCCTCGAAAAATGTGTCCTCCGTCAACTGAACAAACACATTGACAACACAAACTTGCTCGACCAACACCAATCTGGTTTCAGAAAAGGATACAGCACCGAAACTGCAATCCTCACCATCATGGACGACATCTTCAACTTCCTCGACGCTGGCCACTGCTGTCTCCTCATCCTCCTAGACTTGTCTGCTGCATTTGACACTGTAGACCACAGTCTTCTCATCAAAGCTCTCAATGAACGGGCAGGCGCAGAGAAAGTGGTCCTTCAGTGGTTCTCCTCCTTCTTCCAAAACCGCTCACAAAGAGTAAAAATCAAATCCTCTGCCTCCGATCTCGTTCCCGTCAACAGAGGAGTTCCTCAAGGCTCCATTCTCTCCCACCAACTGTTCAACATATATACGGAACCTCTTGCCTCCATTCTGAAAAAAGCGAATATCCCCTTTCATCTCTATGCAGATGACACACAGATCTACTTGGAAACCTCCTCCCTCAACGACAATCAAAGACTTAACAATACCCTCAATGAAGTCCAAGAATGGCTAGCAAAGAACCACCTCAAACTCAATCATGCAAAACCGAGATCCTCCTCATCTCTAACAAAGAAGAACACCCGCAAATCGTTGAATGGTTGAAAGCTATTGATGCCCTCAACGGAAATCTCACCCTGGCTCCCTCGGTCAAATCACTGGGAATCACCCTTGACCACAAACTCTCCATGTCCAATCACATCAAGAACTCTGCCAAGAGCGCCTTCCTCAATCTGAAACTCCTTAACAAAATCAAACCCCACATCCCCTCCTCCGACCTCAAGCAAGCAACCCAAGCCTTGGTGTTGTCCAGACTGGACTATGGGAACGCAGTTCTCTCCGGGACTGCCCGCTCTCACCTAGCCCCGCTCAAAACCACCCTCAATGCTGCTGCCAGAATGGTCACCGGAATCAAGAAATTTGACCACATTTCTCCTGCGCTCAGAGATCTGAAATGGTTACCAGTTGAAATGCGAGCTAGTTTCAGAACGGCCTGCCTCACACACAAAGCCCTGCACACAGGGAAACCAGAATACTTAGCCTCCAAACTCAAGAAAGCCGGCCAAGCAAGAAATCTCAGGAGTTCCAACTCGCTTCTCCTCATTCCCTTAAAAACGCGTAAACAAAAGACTGCTGCCCGCTCTTTTGCTGGAAACGCCCCAAAAATCTGGAACGCCATCCCAACCAACATCAGAACCACCCCCTCCTTTCCAAAATTCAAAAGCCTCCTTAAAACTCTCTACCTCAACCGTGCCTTCCCGAACGCAATTACGTGATGCTCTTGCCTCCTCCTGGCTGGCTCCCGTCAACGCTCCCTCAACGGGTAGCCACCAGTCATCGCACAACCACCTCCTACCTCTTCCATTCTCAGCCCCCCGGCTGACACCACAAAACGAACTTCTCCACCACCAGTCGTGCCTTCCTTGGACTTTGATACCACCTCATGACCCCTCCTCCTCTATGCCTCGCCTGAGGCTCCCTCGTCCCCTCTACCTCAATCGGCTCACCGCGAAAGACCCAAGAGAACTGTAAAGTCCGCTTTTGAACTTATTCTCCCTCAATCGGCCTCCCTCTGACACTCAGCTGTACTCTGAAATGCTTACATTTTGAACTTTTTCTGTATCTCTCTTTCCTTGCCTTACCATGTATTTTTGTCTCCTCCTCATCTTGTTGTAAAGCGCTCCGATACCCTCGGGTCTGGCCAGCGCTATAGAAATCTTCCAAATAATAATAAATAATAATAATAATACTTATTATTTCGTGATGAGCATTTATGTTATAATTCAGGGATATCAGTCTCATATCAAAAGCTGTGCTGATACTGAGCAAACAGGCACTTGGCGCCGTTCCTTAAAGTACATGAACGCGTTCTTGTACTTTTGTTTTCTTGTGTTTTATTGTTGCTACAAATGCACCTTGACTTTTTAGTGGTGTTGATGCAGCCCACATATACACTTTAGTTTTTGATGGCGTAAGTCGGCACAATGGAGAAAGTTCATTATGTTTCTCCTCAGGCACAATATTTATGGTTACACCACTATCGATAATGAAAGGCATTGAATAACCATTGACCTTTAGAGTGATTTTCAGACTATGTTTGAATGACTTTGGTGCTTTGTTGTGTCGACTCTTCTTGGACTGGTATTTTTTCTCACATGCGGCCAGTGACAATGCCACACACGAACCTTAGTATAACACATCTATTTTACTTCTGTATGTAAACGCAAACTTAACATTCTAAACCTGCATTCAAGGCACCAAGCTCCAATGCTTACTTCACAGTTTTATGGACTCCATCAAGAGCCACAAGGATTTTGTCACTTCAAACTCACACAACACTACACATATGATCGAAAATGAAAGACAAAAATAATAGTTAGGGGGTGATAAGGGAACACGTGTTGGAATGCATTCTACACTTTTTAATGCCTTCTATATATATATGATTCAAATAGGAACAGACATCACAGGAAAGATTAAACTTAATCAGAATCCTCTGATGAGACCAACATCTTAGAAGGATCAGTTCATAAGTTTTGACCACCACCCTTTCCATGGTATCAGCTTTGATACATGAAGAAGCCCAAGTTTGACAACTTTCTGTTGGACACACCTGGTCTGTTGTGGAACACCCATCCGGGTGTTCCTGTCCACAAAAGCACCAGATCGGTCCAATCCACTTGGACTTTCAGTCATGCACTAAGAATGGCATTATTCTACATGCGACTGAAGGTGTCCAGAAAAATGGCTTGAATGAGGATAACAGCAAACCTACAACTTTTGCTTACTGTTTCAGGGATATTGAGTTCCTTCTTGAAAGTACTGATCTTGGACATGAAGCTGTATGTTAAAATATCAGTAACAAAAATAACACCTGACATAAATATTACAGCCTACATATCATTTAAAAAAAGAGCTTTCCATTGTGTGTAAATTTCTTATTATTAACTCCAATGGGGTAACGTTTTTGTAAATGACAATTAGGACACAATATTTTTGAAAGACAATATTTAGGCCACAATTTTGTAGTGCTATACCAGCATGGGTAAGTGTAGCTTTGCAGTCATCAAATCTCTTCTGAAGCCTAGAAAGTCAATCTGCCTTTTTAAAAAATGTTTTACAGAGATGTATATAGCGCGAACTTGACCCGAATCAGGTATCAGAGCGCTTTACATAGCACCAGTTGCATTACATGAGGACACATTTCTTTTTTTGTTTTTTTGTTAGGCCTCTTGGCTCCATTGATAAAAATACCTAGACTCTGTAACACTTGTATAATTTAATGAACTTAAGATCCGAGTAACAGACTTATATTGCATATGTAAACTATTACTCTGATTCCCAGACTCCTGAGGTATTCTACTACATGATACATCACCTTGGTAAAATACCAGGGTGTTGAGGAGAGACTAAAAAGGAGAGCTGTGAGCCCGGACATCCACCCTTTCCATGTAAATTTCAATTATCTTCAGTGAGGATGAGACCTGGGATGCTTAGGTATGTTGTGGTGAATGTCCACACTCTACAGGTAAATTAAAAGTATCTCCAGTGAGGAAGATATGTGGAATTGTTAGGTATGTATCCCTGAGATCCAACCTTACTATCCATCATCTGTGAAAATGTCCCACAGGAGCTGAAATTCTTCCATCTTTAAGTGGCAGTACAAAATCCAAGACTTTAGGTCTTTTATATTGATCATCAGGCATAACCATTTGTCTTTCCTTTGGACTAAGAAGATGGTGCTTACAAAGCCACTTGGGTGGAGGTGTGAGTGGAGTATTGCCCCTTTCCAAAGTACCTCTGCGATTTCTGAACCTATCAAGCTCTATTCTGGATGGGCAGAACATATCTGCCATGATCATATGGTCCAGACTGGAGCAGTAAAAAACATTAGGTGAAAAGTCTGGATGGTCTAAAGCACCCATGAATGTGCAGTTAACCATCGCTAGCTGTGCATACTTCTTATTCTAATTGGGAAACATTTATGAAACTTATCTGTAAACCCTGCCTGAAAACTGTTAGATCTTTGCATGCCTCCCCCGAAACACCCACACAATCTGCACTCTCTATTGGGGAACAAGAAGGCAAATTAGTTCTGACACCATCTACTTTCCCCTTCCTATACTGAGATCTTTAGGGGCCTTGACACTGGCCATGGCTGGCAGAGCACTCTCATCTAGCTATGGTCTTTACAAAAAAATGAAGGTTTGAATGCCTTTTTCCTTGGGTAGCTGCACCTTCTGCAGCACAGTGAAAGTAACAATAAAGCACCCTGTCTCTTTCTCAGATGGGCCACCAAAAGAAAACCGTGAGCCATGGGGTCTGCTTCAGTTGGAGTGGCGTCCTCCAATTGATAGTTTAATTTCCCTAGAAGGAATATGGCCTTTGAGTCTATTTGGGCAAAACTTCATGAACTATGGTCAGTGTCCTGAAAAGACCAAGAGCTTTTCCTTGCGTCCACACCAGGATCAATCTAATCCTTTCTTAGGGTCTCTAGTAAATATGAACAGAATTTGGACATCTTTGGGTCCACTTCTGGGGTGGACACAATCCAAGGACATTCCACCCTGATATGATTTCTTCCTTCCTTTGCTGATGGTTTTCATTTGCTTAGTTTGCATGTACGTGCTCAGAGATGAGGCCCAATATGCGGATCTTAGATGTCAAACTCCTTTGGGTCAAACAACCCTTCTAACCATACTTTTAAAGATGCAGAAGGGTCTTGCCTGTCTTCTGAGTCTTCCCTATCCAGGCCATTTCTCTTTCGTGACTTTGTAGAAGCCATGATGTTTACATATGCCCTTGTAAGCATCCTGAGGCTTCTGAGTCATACAATCCCTCTTCGTCAGAAGACTTGTGTGGTTATGAGACAGGGGATTGATCCTATCAAAAAAACAAATAGAATGTATTTTGCCATTAGCATCATTTTTTTCATTAGGAAAGCTTCTTTCAGCTTTTCTTGAATTCTCTACAAAAGAGGAGCTATTAGTTTTACCTTTAGCTTTTGTGAAAGGGGGGCTTTCTTAAGTGCCAGGAACCTTATCTTCAGTAGCATTCAATTGTTTTTGTTTGTGGAGACCCAGGAGAGCTTGATATGATTTTTTTTGTAAAACTCTGAACATTCACTTGCAAAGGCTTTGAAGTGATTGAAACCACTTCCTCAACAATCTCCAGCACAAGTGATCTAATCGACTGGGATAAACTCTTCCCAAGGTGGCCACAGATAGTTCTGGTGCAGCACGGAGAGCTCTGTCTTTCAGCCATATGGGTCAAAATGCAAGGCCACAGGCAAGCTTCCAGGAGCTCTGCAAAAACTTTTTTTAGGGAATGACAATGGCATTTTAAGGAATGACAATAAATATTGCATTAGTAGATTCTCACCACAGTTATTAGAATAGGGCCCCTCCAAAGCTGACCTGGTAGTGTCAGCACTATCCCAAAGGACCCTCAAGGAGGACAACTCCCTCAGGTGGGGCACATTGTAGCGCATGGCTGTTAACTTGAGTCAATGGTTATACCATTTTACAGCCCATTGGTGGCACAGGGCAGGGGTTGATTCTATGAACCAAGCAAGATGAGGATAAAGGGTGTGAAGGGTCATTGTAAGGGCGGTGCCATTAACAGAATTAAGGTAGCAATGAGTGCAGTCCTGTGCTTCCTATCATTGGACAAAATATGCCTGCAGAAGCCTAAGCGCCTTGCTATGAAGGACAGAGAGACACAATTACTTCGGTGAACTGCTCGCTACTGCATACTAAATTGGTAAGGTGTCTCCAGAGGAGATGCACCAGAATGGTCAAGCACAAAAAAGAGATGGGCCTGAAGGGGTAATGGTTTTTATAATACATTATCAGTATATAACACTAGTGTACACAAAGTGACAAATTAAACATGCAGTGATACACTTATCGGTGGCCCTATAATACCTCCAGGGTACCTTTACGTCCATAAAGAGGAAAGTAAATACGATGGAGGGAACCCCGACTGCTATGAAACAAATGCAGCATGGGTCTACAATCCTGAATGATCATTTGTAAATCTACAATCCAAGAGAAAGAATTTTCAGTACTTCAGGAACTATGCTACCACTTACCATCAACCCTTTGAAAAATCAACTGGAACACCATCAGAATGCCAAATGAGATGTCCCTCATATTGAAAGTCCAAAGGGTCTTAGAAAATGAGGTTCTCCCAAGTAAGGTTTAACCCAGAGGGACTGTATGTAGGGTTTATTGGTGGCCAAAGAGCAAATGACACTGATGTATTGCACATACATTTTAAGGCTAGTTCTGCTGTCAGTTCACCTGGAATCATCAAGCAACGGCTTGCGTCTTCACAGAATGTGGGTTAGAAAGAGTGCAGAATGTGTTTGGAGTGGATCTAGGGCAGTGTAGTGAAAGGCACCGTAATTGCAGAGTTGAACAACGTGATGGAGAAGGAAGTGGTTCATTGCGCATTCCAGCAGAGGAGCAAAGATACAGGTGGAGGGTGAAAGAATCCTTGTCTTTTCAGACCACACTAGGTTCACCACAAGGCGATGCTATCAATTCCAGCTCCAAAAAATCCACTTGATTACAACACTTGTAGTGACAAATTATTATGGTACAGTGCAAAACTTAAGGTTATCGTGGAAAGTAAAACACAAGTTTGGTCCCAGATGGAGACCACCTAACTATTCCTGTCTATGTCGTGTGGTAAGTTAAAGTGGACACAGTAGGTTGATACTGGTTCAGGTTGTGGTTAGATGACTGTTGGTAGCTTCCTGAATGGCTTGGATATGAGCTATGTTGCCCCTGATTTGGTTGGAGTTCGAGTTGAAGGGCTTTCCCGAATGAAACCCTTTTTTGGGTTTATTGTGAATCGCTGCTGAGAGACTTGTGCGCTCCTGCACTTCTTGAACCCTCAGCTCCCTCCCCTTACAATCTACTAACTTGTTATGGTGGGGGGTGGAACTGAATTCACTATGGGGAGGGGGTGTTGTCTGTTTCCAAAGCTGTAAGCTATTCTTTGTTTTAATCAAAACAAAAATTGAATCCTAAAGATATAAAAATCTTATTTTTGTAATACGGCACAGGTCAACAGTATTTCATGACCTACTGCCATAGTTTTTACTACTCATTGTTAATATGATGCGAAATATAGTATTTCTCAAATTAATTACGAATATAGTATTCACGTTTTGGAATTTACTTTGTGCTTTACAATTTCTAATGACTAAATATTAGTTTATTGGCATTACAAGCAGATAAACATATTCAAAGTAAATCTATGGGATACATAAAATATTACTGACTCCCTGCTTGTGCGTTTGGCAACATTTGGTAACATATAGGTGGGAGATTTAGAAACACAAATTGAGAGAAATATATGTCCCATTGATTGCGTTCTGACATGGCTGATAGCAGTCAAACTCACCTACGTTTTCAAGCTACTTCAAAGTCAATGGGCCCGATTCACAAAGGTAAACTGAGACGAAAGTCTAACTTTATGACTTTCGGTATTCACAAAGGACATTTAGGAGTAGTAAAGCTAGACTTTTGTCTCAGTTTTCGTCTCAGTTAAACTTAAGGCCAAAATTTAAGTTGAACTGAGACAAAAGTCTAACTTTACTACTCGTAAGTGCCCTTTGTGAATACCTAAAGTTGTAAAGTTAGACTTTTGAATCTGGCTCAATGTTTTTATACACTATCTTTCTTTCTGTTGCATGTATGCATAGACATTTTAACCCCTTTTCCGCCGCAGCGCTAGGGGGTGGGGGGGCCGCGCGGTGTCCCATGCTTGTGACGGAACAGCTCAGTCACGAGCCTCGGGTGCGCTGTGCTGATGACGGAGCGGTTCCGTCACGGCGCGCCGAGCAGGCCGTGACGGAACTGCTCCGTCATCAGCACAGCGCGTCCGTGGCTGGTGACGGAGCGGTTCCGTCACCAGCATGGGAGGGGTTAAGGAACAGTCTGTGGTCAGAACGCCAGGATTGATCAAGCAACAGCTTGCTTCTTCACAAAATGTGAGTTCGAAAGAGTGCAGAATATCTTGGGCAGTGTAGGAGAGAATTTACTCAGTCTCTTCTACTCCTTGGTACTGTTCGTGAGTATCTGATGGTGTAGGATAGTGTGACGGGACAGCAAAATCCAGTAACAGACTGAAAAAATGTGATGAGGCCAACATAAACTTTATTCAGCTTTAAAACAAAAGTAACAGAGAACATGGGACTGCATTTCGATCTTCATCCCCATTTGAATTCTGAGTCCAGCGAGAACCCTTCTGGAGCTTGACCGCTCCTGTCTCTGGCTGCGCGGTTTACATGACCACATCCTTTTGTGACGCTCTCATACGTCAGAGGATGCATGCAAAGTGACAACTCTACATCTGTGTTTTACTTACAGACATTGGAAATTATAGTGATGAGTCAATCAGGGGATATGATTTTGTAGTGAAGTTAATAAGTTTGTGCTTCTGAGGAGAGTAACAAAGGGATAGGTGAAGTTAACTTGGATGATCAGGGGCAAATTATTATCAACTGATTCCTCACTTTGAAGTCCATCAGCACTGGTGTCTTGATTCGCAGGCAAGACGCTGCATGGATCTCCTTTCTTGAACATGAAGTATGATATGAGCATGGAGCCTAGAATATTGTAAGTTTCAGGATCAAACAAATCTGAGCCTCTTCTTTTACAAGGTCTCCCTGACTGATGTGTGGCGTTCTGGTTCTCCTTTTCCTGCTAGCCTATTCCTTTATCGTTTATCTCTTGTGATGATCTTGCCGCTCCACATATTTCAGCGATGGTGGGATAGACTGTTTCCCTAGGGATATGATTGCAAATTTTCTTCCAATAATAACTCCACGGATGATTTTCCATAAGTATTACAGCACATATTACTATTGTCTCTCAGTGTATCCGAATAATCAGTTTTGAGTGAGTTTGACTATATGCAGGACCTTCTTCAGTGTGGCCACGGAACATTCCTCTGAAGTGTGAATGTCTGATGGTAGAAGCCCATGTATTGTGCAAATCCTGCCACCTCATTGCTGTTGAAAGAAGGGGCATCTGTCTGACTTCACAGTTATTGCTACTCCCTAATTTTAGAACACATTGTTGCGCACTGGAAATCACATCATCTGCTGAGGTGCTGGACAGTGCCATTCTCTCTGGGAACCTGCAATGTTCATTGATGACAGCCATCAGATACTGTCCAATGAAAATAGGAACAAAGAAGTCAACAACCTAAATCTCCAACACATGTGGTTGCAGCAAACACATTGTGAACCCCTAAGCTGCTGCAGCTGTTCCAATCACAGTGCTGAGTCCTTTTTTTGGTATTTGGGGTATTTTGCGTTAAGGCCCTAATAAACTTTTTTCCACATAAGGTCTCCAAGCCAAATTTAAGGGGGTCATTACGGTGGCGGACGGACTTCAGTCTGTCCGCCATCGTCCCGGGGACTGGGACCACCTGCCTATAAGGCGGTGGTCCTGCAAATGTAAGTAGGATGTGAACGCCACCACGGCGGCCGCAAATGGTATGTTTAACATTGCGGCAGGTGCTGCTGACTGCAGCACCCGGCGCAATGTTAAAAAAGCATTGTTTACATTTCCCTGCACTACTTGACAGGCACCATGCGATGGCTGCTATATGGAGCAGGAAATGTACAGGGGCACCATAGGTCCCCCCTAGTGCACACACCAACTGCCCCTGCACAAGGGGGGCCCACAACAGGCCCCCAAAGTACATCCCCACCAGCCTTTCCATGGCGGTTGAGCCGCCATGGTAAGGCTGGCGGAGATCCAGCATCCTGATATGGCGGAAGTGCCTGCTAGGCACCGCCACCATTCTGTGGATGCAGTGCAGTCTGACAGGCAATCGTAACGATTGCCACTGTCGGATCCGGGGCGGACAGGCTTTCCGCCCACCAGGCACACTGCCCTCCTTCCTAATCTGGCAGGTGGTAATTGGCCTTGCGATGGTGGTGAACCCGTCATTGTAATCAGCCCCTAAGTTGTTTTTCTCCCAACATCCTGGGGATTCTAAAGGTAGTCAGCGAATCTGGATTCCCCAGGAGGAAACCCCCCAAAAATATGCAACATATAGCTATATGTTGGGTATATTTGGAAAAAACAGGAAACAAATGCTGTGCAAGAAAGCATGTATTTTTTCTAAAAATGGCATCAACAAAAGGTTTGCTGCACTAGAATCACCAATTTCCCATCTTTCAAGAACAAGCACATTTGTAAAGAACATTTTTTACCACAGTTGTTGCATTTTTCATCCTAGTTGCAGTTTGTTATGGCAATCGGTGTGAAACCGATAGGTGATCCTAGCAAGCTATATATTTCTGAAAAGTAGACAAAATTCTAAATTCAGCTTAGGGTCATTTGTGTAGATCCCTCTAGGTTTTCCCTAAGAAAATAACTGTTGAAATAAAAAACAATGAAAATGAGTAGACAACATTTTCATCTGTAACTTCTTTTAACAATGCTGATTTACAAAGAAGTACACTGTTACATCTGACAGACTATTCTGGTCACATCAATACAAAGGGTTTGTAGGTTCTTCCAAAACACATAATACCCAGCAACTGAGCTGCAACTTACAATGATTTTTCATTCTGTACCTACTTTAAAACAATTAATATGATAAAATATAAAGATTAAAAAATAGGTATGACGGAAACCTGTTTACTTCTGGAATCTACATAACATATGGATTTGAGGACAGGTGGCTATTGTGCATCTTCAAATTTATAGTCATCCATACTATCATGTGACTCATAAGGAATGTGTGTGGGTCTACAACGTTGCATTTTCTGATACCACTCTGTCAATAAGTGATCACACAAATACATCCAGAATTGTTTTTAGCCAGTTTTACTTTTCAAATGTTCTATTTTTCAAAAAGTTTTAAATTAACCGTTAGGGACTTTGTGAAGTCACTGTACTTGGCTGTTAGAATTTAAAAATCTTACTTTTGTTAGGACAAAAGAAAAATGTTACGGTTTTTTTACTTTATAAAAATGGCCCAACTTTATTAAAAGTAATGGATAACCTACAGGAGCAAGCGTAGGCGCTCGACCTGACACCATACAAGGGTTTAATTAAAGCAGAATTTTCTCTGTGCACTCGATATCTAAATGTTATTACCTTTTGAGTTAGTTCTTGGTTTGCTTCGCCATCTGTTGCAGTGTGTCTGGAAGTGCCATTGAATATCCAAAACAGTATGGGTCAGGGGCTCCTTTCCCTTAGATGTGTGCACCTTTATCTTGAAATGTAATGTTTCTCCTGATATTGTTAATCAAATAACTTTCACATGAATCTTTATTAGTTTCTCATCAGAACTTTTATTCTTAATTTTCTTACTTATGTAAACATCCTTTTCAATTCTAGCATCTTATATTCTCAGATGCGAAAACATTTCAATCGCAGTTTCGTATACACCCAATGCATTTCGGGTCTTAATTGACCCTTCCTCAGTGGTCTGGAAACAAATACATGAATAGCACAGATCAATCATACAGTCTGACAATCCTTGCCTTATTCGAAAACTTATTTCAATAAAACAGTAAAAAAGCAAAGGTTTATAGCACTTATAACTGTCGTGGATTTAACGTGATGTAAGTATTCTCAGAATTCAACCAATGCATATTTCAGATTCAACTAGCACGTTATATCATACAATGCGATCTTTCTACCTTTACGGTATTCATAATGTTTTCACAAAGTGGTGAACACACTATAGAGCAACCTTGCTAAATTTAACAAAAGATTCCCGGTCACTTTACGCTATGCATATGAACTTTTAGCATTCTATCCTACGAGCGAACTGAACTAACACGGAAAGAGTGTGAAGGACTTTTTCCATATCGAAATGTTGGTTATATTCTTTCACCAAATCACGGTTGTTTACGCAGAGAGTGAGTACATAATCATACGTAATGCGGTTACCAAGTATCAAAACTGCTGCTTCTAATGCGGGGAACGCACAGGAGACCTTTCCCATCAGAGGTTACTCTCGATGTTAGCAGAAGTTTAATAAACCACTTACATTCAAGACTGCTGCTTCTTACGCGGAATAATTACAAAAAAGGGGGTGGTGATGGACAGAGTATCTGAGTTAATCAGAACACTCCTACCCAGTCAACAGATCAGGGCTTGATCCATCACCGTTTTTTACGCGGAATGGCGCGCGAGAGACCTTGCTCAGTAGCGACTGCTCTCACCTTACTTCAAGAGATTTTACATGATAAATGTCTTTTCAAAACGAGTTGCTCTTAAAGCATCCATAACCCTATTAACTTGTTGGCACCTATTGAAAACTCGCTTTCCCTGATACACCATTTTTGTCCGCATAATGATATGTACGATATTGCCAGCTGCCTTTACACAGAAAATACACGCTGTTCTCAACTAAAAACATATGTTAACGAATTATCCGGAAAAATAATTCACCACGTTTCTTGCTAGCAAGGGTGCTTTAGGCTGTGATATAAAGTCTAAATATGCAAGCATGAACAAAATTATTGAATCATTTATGTAAAAATGGTCAGGGTGGTTTCTTTTGACAGTTCATAAACCTTACATAATACTTTCCCCAAAGCCAATTTGAACAGTGTGCATTCCAACACATGTTTATGCGCATTTATAAAAAACATTACAGTTCAATACGATCATTCATTCTGATCACTTGCATTGATAGCAATTTCCTGATCCAAAAAAATTCAGCTTGTAATAATTGTTTTGTGGGTTCATGCCTGGACATGACTGTACTGCTTCCAAAATTGTGAATCTCAGTTGGGAAATTTGATGATTAGCTTCTTGCTAGTGTGCTGCCATTGTTGATTTCAAATTTTTTAATTAAATGTTAGTTTTGTGTTCTGAAATACGAACTTTCACTTTCCGCTCTGTGAGTCCCACGTATATTTTGCCACAGGGGCATTTGAACCCCTAAATAACGTTCTTAGTGTCACTCGTGTGTTTTAATATGATTTTTGTGCCTTTCGTCGGATGTGAGAATTAATTTCCCACCATGACATTATTACAGTGTGTGCAGTTCTCACATCTCTGCATGCCCTTGAACTAAGGTTGTTGACTTGAATCTTTCCTTTGTGACAAAAATTCTTTAATGTTTTTTCCACGCTAGAAAGCAAAAGTGATTTTCTCATCAAACAGATTATGTAATTCAGGTTCATTTCGTATTAAGCTCCAGTATTTATTCATGATGTTTTTAATTTTCTTTGCTTGCGTTGAATATTTCAGTATACAAATGGTTGATTTCTTATTTTCATATCTTGATCCAACAAGTAAAGATTCTCTGTTCATTGAACTTACACGCTTCATTGATTCATCAACGATCTCTTTAGGATACCCTCTCTAGGTCTACATTTTTCCAAACATTTTTATGGTTTCATTCGCGTCTTTTGGGTTAGATGTGATGCGGTTTAGTCAAATGAATTGCGAAAATGGTAAATGATTTTTTAGAGATTCTTGATGGAAGCTCTGATAGTGTAAACAATTGTTTCTATCCGTGCTTTTGGTGAATACATTGGTTTTTATAGTGTTCTTGTCAATAATAATTAGGATATCCAGAAATGCAATCTGATTTTTAGCAATGTGATGGGTAAATTTAATATGCTCATTGCAGGAATTTTATTGTATTATGTTGTCTTCAAGTTGTTGATATTCTCCTTTCCAAATGATGAATATGTCATCAATGTATCGTTTAAATGTTATAAGTTTCTCACACCATCTCGGATTCTGTAAAATGTTGTCATATTCGAATTTCGCCATATAGGTATTTGCGTAGGACGGAGCCCCCGCAAAACCCATAGAGGTTCCGTTACATTGGGCATAAAATGTATTCTGCCATTGAAAATAGCTGTGGTATAGAGCGTAGTTCATCAGTTCGAGTAGAAATATTGTATTGGCCCCTTCACACTCATTGCTCAATAGATTCCATTGGGAGGCTTCCAGACCTTTATTATGGGGGATTGATGTGTACAGGGTGGTCACATCCACTGTACATAACTACCAGTCATCCATGTTTTGATTTTCAATTGATCTTAAAATTTGCAAAAATGATGTGGTGTCTTTGACATGGGTTTCCCTTTTCTGAACGATCGGTTGTAAAAAGTAATCAATATATTATCACACTGGTTCCAATATTGACCCACATGCGGATACTATGGGCCTGAATTGAGGTGATTGCAAATTCTTGTGCACCTTAGGGAGAATGTATAGGTGAGGACGATGAGGACATTTTTTTATCCAAAAATGTGTATGCTTTTTCCGAGATCCATTTAAGCTCGATCTAAGACTTTTCTCAATATTTCTTGGAAATTGATGGTAGGATCATGATCTAGTTTCATGTAAACATTTTCATCCTCCACATGCGTTTTCACACTATTTTTGTAGAACGGTGTATCCATCACGACCAAAGAGCCGCCCTTATCAGCTTTTTGAAAGGTGAGATCTTTATTCCTTAGTAGACTTTGTAGTGTACTCCAATTATTTTTGGAAAAGTTACTCTGTGTACCGCTTTCAAAGTGTACTTGCTTGATTTCAGATTGTACCATCCTTTCAAATGAGCAATTTTTCTTGGGCAACCTTGATTTGGTGAAACAATGTAACCAACATTTCGATACGGAAAAAGTCCTTCACACTCTTTCAGTGTTAGTTCAGTTCACGCGTAGGATAGAATGCTAGAAGTTCATATGCTTAGCGTAAAGTGACGGGAATGTTTTGTTAAATTCAGCAAGGTTGCTCTATGGTGTGTTCACTACTTTGTGAAAACATTATGAACATCGTAAAGGTAGAAAGATCGCATTGTATGATTTAACATGCTAGTTGAATCTGAAATATGCATTGGTTGAATTCTGAGAATACTTACATCACGCTGAATCCACGACAGTTATAAGTGCTTTAAACCTTTGCTTTTTTGCTGTTTTATTGAAATAAGTTTTCGAATAAGGCAAGGATTGTCAGATTGTATGATTGATCTATGCTATTCATGTATTTGTTTTCAGACCCCTGAGGAAGGGTCAATTAAGACCCGAAATGCATTGGGTGTATAAGAAACTGCAATTGAAATGTTTTTGCATCTAAGAATATAAGATGCTAGAATTGAAAAGGATGTTTACATAAGAAAGAAAATTAAGAATAAAACTTCTGATGAGAAACTAATAAAGATGCATGTGATAGTTATTTGATCAACAATAAGGATTGTCAGATTGTATGATTGATCTATGCAATTCATGTATTTGTTTTCAGACCCCTGAGGAAGGGTCAATTAAGACCCGAAATGCATTGGGTGTATAAGAAACTGCAATTGAAATGTTTTTGCATCTAAGAATATAAGATGCTAGAATTGAAAAGGATGTTTACATAAGAAAGAAAATTAAGAATAAAACTTCTGATGAGAAACTAATAAAGATTCATGTGATAGTTATTTGATCAACAATAAGAGGAGAAAAATAATGTTTAAAGATAAAGGTGCACACATCTAAGGAAAATGAGCTCCTGACCCATAATGTTTTGGACCATACAAGGGTTGTCATACTCCCGGCTATGGGCCTTCTGTAGGGGTTATGGTGTTAAAACTGGAGCTCATGCTACTAAAGAAAAGCTTATGATGCTTTTCGCAGAACATGAGATAGATCATTCAGTGAGAAAAAATGATTCACAGGAGAATCATACAGCAGAAGAAGACCGTGAGGAGGTGGTGGAGACCCCTGCCTCAGAAGTGGAAGTTCCTTGAGAAGAGGAGCTTGTCATAGAAAGGTTGGCCAGGAGATTGAATTTAGAAGCTCACCTCCTGGACATAGAGAAGCAAAGAAAAGAGATGGGCCTAGGACCTATCTTTGGTGGTAGCAATATAATAATAACTAGGGGGAGAGAGAGGAATATTCTCCCAAAGGAGTTGTCCCTAAATATTCAGAGGGTGATGACATCACAAAATGATTTACTGCTTTTGAGAGAGCCTGCATTAGCAGAAGAGTAGCCAAAAAGAATTGGGTTTCTCTCTTGTGGGAACTTTTCTCATGTAAATGTAGGGATAGAATCCTGACATTGAATGAGGTAGATGCTGAGTCATATGAACTCATGAAGGGTACCCTGATTTAAGGCTTTGGGCTCACCACTGAAAAATACAGGATGAAATTTAGGGAGTCTCGAAAAACCCAGAGTCAGTGCTGGGTTTAATTCGTAGACCATTCAGTGAAAACACTAGGTGGTTGGTTAACAGGTAACAATGTGCATGACTATGTTGGGCTTTACAATTTAATCTTGAAAGAACATCTGTTGAGTAATTGTTACAATGAGAAGTTACATCAACATCTGGTAGACCTAGGTCCACTTTCTCCTCAAGAATTAGGGAAGAAGGCAGACCACTGAGTTAAGACAAGTAAACAAGACAGCCACTGGTGGAGGTAACCAAAAGAAAGAGGCCAAAAGTGCCTCCAAAGGGAAAGATGATGACCAAAAAGATAAAATTAAAATGCGTCTTCTAAAGGCCCCCGAACACCTGTGCAGGAGGATGGGCCCAGAACATCTTCACAGCCCAAGGGTGGGTACCAGGGTAAAAACTGGGATCCCAAAAAGGCTTGATATCAAGACTGTAAGGCCCTTGGATATCAAACTGGAGACCCTAGCTGTAAAAACAAAAATAATGCCTCTAGCACACCTACAGTAAATGCAAAAGTGAGTTCCAGATGGGATCACAGGTGAGTCCTGACCATGTGCTCACTGAGGCAACTCTAGTCTCATGGGGAGGGGTGGATGTAGCTACCCTGGCCGTCTGGCCCAGTAATCTGGAGAAATACAGACAAGAGCTAAATATCAATGGGGTTAGAGTGGAAGCCGAGAAACACTGGTGCCAATATTAACATGGTGACTGAGCAACTGGTGTCCTCAAATAAATATTTGCTTGGAGAGACCTATACCGTCCTCAACGCCAATAATCAGGCTAAGGTGCATCCAATGGCGTTGGTGTCTTTAGATCCGGGAAGGGTTAGTGACCTCAAAAGAATTGTGGTGTCTTCTGCTATACCTGCACAGTGTCTGAATGGCAATGATTTGGAGAACTTAGCAAGGGCTGAGATAGAAAATAAAACCCATGAAGCAATGCTGGGAATACCTAAATGGATGTATGTAAAAACAAGAGCAATGTGTAGAACCCAGGATGAAAAAGTAGTGTTGGAACTTGAAATTTTGGAACAACCTTCCAAGAGAAAATGCAATAAGTCTAGGAAAAACAGCTTCTAAATAGACACCAGATCAAATGACATTGTTGGACCCTTGACCTTCAAACAGCATTGGGAAACCAATTTTTTCTAGTGGTAATGGATCATGCCCTAGGCATCCTGAGGCAATTCCCCAGAGGACTACCACTGCTCCTGCAGTGGCTAGAGACCTCCTTGGTATGTTTATCAGGGATGGGTTTCCAAAGGAGGTAGAAATAGACAGAGGTACAAACTTCATGTCTGCATACTTAAGGCACATGAGTGTGGAGTGACTTATAGGTTTATTACCACATACCATCCGCATATAAATGGGCTTGTTGAAAGATTTAACAAGACCCTAAAAGGTATGATTGGTGGACTTCCTGAAAAGCTCAAAAGGAAATGGGATGTCTTACAACCATGCCTGCTTTTTGCTTACAGAGAGGTGCCACAAAAGGGAGTAGTGTTTTCCCCCTTTTAACTTTTGTTTCGACACCTTCAAGGGGTCTATTGTGTCTTGTGAAGGAAGGATGGGAGAGACCTCTCAAAGAACTTAAGCAGGATATTGTGGATTATGCACGTGACCTTCGTTCCAGGATGGCTGAGTACATGAAAAAAGGCAATAAAAAATTTGAGGCCAGCCAAGAGGTCCAGAAGCTCTGGTATGACCAGAAGGCTCCCATGGTGGCGTTCCAACCAGGGCAGAAGGTATGGATTTTTGGAGCCTGTGGCACCTAGGGCCCTCCAGGACAAATGGACTGGGCCCTACCCTATTGTTGAGAGAAAAGGGGAGGTCACCTATGTGGTGAACCTTGGCAGTTGCAGGAACCCTCAGAGGGTTATCTATGTGAACTGCGTTAAACCCTATCACAGTAAATACAACAAGATGATGGATGGAGTGCTGAAACTTTCCCAAAACTCAACCCCAGTCAAGAGATCTAGGTTAAACCCATCGTTCTTTTGGTCAAGGTGCCACCCCAGTTTGGACCCAGCCATATGCAAATCAGTCTTGACCCTACTTCTCATGGGAACAGTCCAGCCCAAACTGCCAGGCCAGGTCCTCCCTGGACCGAAAACAAGCATCCTGTTTCAGTAACCCCTGTAAGTCCCTAGTAAATGGTACCCCTGGTACCTAGGGCATTGGTACTGAAGAGGGTCCACAAGGGCTACAGCACAAATGGTGTCACCCTAGGGACCCTTCACCAAGACCATACAGACTGCCATTGCAGGCTGTGTGTCTTGGTGCAGGGAAAACCTAAGAGTCACTATGGCACACAGCCCGGTGCACTATATCCCATGTGTGGACATATCTGCATTAGCAGATATATCCCTGCAATATCAAGTCCATTCTTGGATATTGTAAGTGCCCAGGGAAGCCATAGAGAGTACATGGGCTGGATACTTGTCATTACGAGATTCCTGGTGAACCTTAATTCGGTGTACCCTAAGATGTTTGGTACCAAATATCTCATCTTAATGAATTCTCACTGATGCCAGTGTTTGATCTATTAATAAATGCACACAGGAGACACTGACTAGTCTTAGACAGCCTGCCATCATCAGACAGTTTTCTGACCTCATGGGGAGAGAGCCAGCCCTCTCAGAGGCTGGGAACAAAGCCTGATCTGGGCGGAGGTGCTTCATACCTCCTCCAGACAAGGATGGCCTTCCAGGGCGGGAAGGTTCAAAGGTGATAGCACCTTTGAAATGCGACCCAGGCAGCTCCAGATAGTGAAGGATGCCAACACCCCTTTCCTGCTCTGGGAGGACAGATAGGACAATTAGGTAAATGAAGTGGTGGGTCCCCATCCAGCCAGCACCACCCTTAAGGTGGGTCTGGTGATGTGGAGCTCACTTTTCAATTCCCTCCATCTTTGTTTGTGATGGAATTAGCCAAGAGTCAGGGCTGGGCCCCTTTCCACAGAAAGTGGTCACTTAGAGGGTGTAGACACCCTAAAAGTAGGTAGCCCTTTGGCTAATTTCTGTCTCCCCTTGTAAAGTCCCTAAATGCAGTAATTAGATTGCATCATTGGACCCTGAGCTCTGATTCAATGGACACAGAGAAGAAAAGGACAAATAAGAGCTTCGGACCCAAAGACTGAAGCCCTGCTGAAGAAAATTGGGACCAAACCCTGCCTGCTGCCTTAAGGACTCCACAACCATGTGTACTGTCTTGTCCTGCAACTGTGAGGCCTCCAAGAACCCCGGAGCCCCTCAAGCCTTCTAAAAATCACCAAAGAACTCCCTTGGAGTAGAGGTACTACTCACATGAAGTCTGGTTTGTCGACTTGCTCCTCACCCAGCGACTCTGTCGCAGCACCCAAACTAAAAGTGGTACATCAGCTTTGGAGGATCAGATCTGTTTCTCCACCAAGTTTCGAGATACCAGGATCTACAAGAGCTGTGCCACACCAATACCCAGGGTACCAGATCCCCTACAGCATTTACCAAGACAAATAGTTCAGTCCAGGCTTCAACTGCCCAGGAAGCAAGGGACATCGGGACCCCTGAGACCCACTTCATGAGTGTCCCAGCTGTCCAGGTATTGTATCTCCATGCTGCCTGCTCTTGACCGCGAGGAAATCTGGACGCGCACCACCCTGGTGACATATGTGCTCTGTATCCGGCCCGCCTGGCCTTGGTAACGATGATCGAGCTGTGCTCTTGTGCTTCCATGGTCCGGACACCCTTGCAACCTGCCCCCTCGAGTGGGATCCATCAAACTTACCTTTATGTCCCTTTGTGCAGTGTCTTTTCAAGTGGCCTCCTTCTTCATAGCGCATTAGTTACCAACGACCTCAGCACCCTGCTCCCTGCCAAATCCAGGACACTCTCAAGAATCCGCTGGTGGAATATTGGACCTGGCCTTACTACTTACTTAAATCCTGAAGGTGAACCTTGAGATCTAACTGTATGAATTGATATACATTTTAAATTTTTTCCCATTGATTTCAATGGTGCATAATTGCGCACAAGAGTATTTCATTTTGCAAACATTGAAAAACGCTATATTAAAAAGTACGTACTATAGAATGAAGTCCTCAGTCTGAAAAATGTTATTCAAATCGGTGCTATTTTTGAAAATTAGTCTCAGATTTATTCTTGAGTGTGTGTCTCATTTATTGCCTCTGTGAGTACAACAAATGCTTAGCAATACCCTAGGATAAACCTAACTGCTCGCCCACACTACCACAAATAGAGCGTTAGTATTATCTACTTTTGCCTCTGTATACCAATCTGGGACTCACTGGACGTTCAACACAGTGTACTTCATTTTACATCACAATATAGAGAGCCAGCTTCCTACACAGTATTACAATTGAGCTCTTGACTGAGTGGTAGTGAGCAGTAACGTCATGTCAAGGGACCAGCCAATTTATGGTCCATTCACATGCCTTTCATGTGCACCAAACAAAGCCATTCACACCTCCAGCTACGGGCCCTACATACACAACACTTACATTAACAAACCACTGCCATTCAAGGGTCTGTCACATTCCCACGCCAACAGGACTTAACACCAATCTCACTGTCATTCAACCACTCATCGGTCAACTTAGTATACAAACACACCTCTAGCAAACCAATGCCAGCCCATAGCCACACATTTCACCAGCCAACAGCCACATATTCCACCAGCCAATAGCGACACATTCTGCCAGCCAACAGCTACACTTTCCGCTAGCCAACAGCCACATATTCCGCGAGCCAACAGCTGCAAGCATTGTGGCAGTCAGTGTTGGGTTACTACCTTGACCACAGTTTCACTTTAACCATTAACATCTTGTCATAGTTTGAAGATTTTGACTTACACATTATCAGGAGTGCCACTGTTAAAGATTGCAGGGATCTGTTAGCATGAGCTGAAAGCCATTTTGTACTTGGCAGTCATTTTAGTTAACCATGTGCTCGCCATGTGCTGTTTCCCTCTTCCAGAGCCTTGCACATGCTAGAGGGTCCTACCCAGTAGAATGCACCTGCTCTTATGTTATAACTGTCAGGCTATTCTTGCTGATGTAAGGAGAAATAACTCTCCTCCCACTTTGTTGAGCAAGCAAAACTTGTATACCCATATTAGTCATTTTGCATATTGGTACATGCCAGGACCTCCCCTTGGTTTTATGCTGACTAATGTACACTAAGCATAGATAAGGCCTCTGTTTTCTGTACTCCTTAGAATACCTCCTACAGTTCCTGAGGGTACAGTGTGACGTAGTCTCCCTCATCTGAGGTTAATAAAGATGTCTTTTATATTACATCTTCTGTGCCAATCTCTTCTTTGTTGGGTTAAAAGAACCAGGTGTATCAGTGAGACCCCTGAGAAGGATTCTATTTCCTATACCACGACGCGAGTCCTATTAACCTCCACAGAGAGACCATGATTTCTAATTATAACAGTAATCACAGCAGCACAGCAGAGGGGTAAAGGGAAGAGAGAGAAAACACTGATGTGAGGCTTGTCATACTTCCTCCTGGACTTCAATATGGAAGGCTGTAAGAAACAATTTCAAATTAGTAACAACCTTTGTTTCTTGTAAATGTATACAATTCTTCTACCTAATTACCTTAAGTAACAAGTCTTCTAGAGTTTACATGTGGAAGAGACAAGGTGACACAAATACAATTTAGAAAGCAAATATCTTAGATTAGAGTTCTTCTTTCAAAATCAGATGGATGAATTGCAAAAACTACACAGCTACTCAGATAATGGCCCATGCAATCTTATGTATCTATGAACAATCATTTGGGGCAGTTAGTAACCCAGATCTATGTGTTCTACTTCATTCAGATTCCCATCAGTCAACGTCTGTGTGGTACAAAGTGAAGCAAGTTGGAAAGCAAAGGCCAAGCTGAGATGGGCACTGGAGATAGTAATATCTACTCTCCTGCCTCTTTCCTTGCTGAGTGCAAACTCTGCATCGGTGATATCGAGAATTATTTTGCATTATTGCAGGAATGCGGCCAGCAAAGTACCGATCCTGCAGCCGAGCAACGGCCTCTACAATAGACGAAGTTGAGGCTACTGTTTCTAAGCAGTAAGGCGTTTACTTACAGCCAGCTTAAAGTCAGGGAAGGACATTAGTCTTCCTGTGGGGGTCTCATTAAAGTTATATATAGGTGAAGGAGAGATTGGGCAGGCTCACACACAATCTTCTCACTAACTCCTAACGTGGAAGGACAACCTGCTGGATTTATTGCAGAGTCCTTCGCTATGTAAAATCTCAGGCTGTACACATAACCAGTAGAGCTCTCATACAACATGTACTGCTAAATTCTTTCCAGAAAATTAAATCTGTGGAAAGTTGGCAGGCAAATGTTCCATGATGGGCCAAATTTTGAACAACCTGTCATGGTCTGGGTGGTCTTGGAGCAATGCAGCATAAATGTCATTGAAATGTACCATACACTGCAAAATGTCAATGTTAAGCAATAAGCCCAGAACTTTCTTCAGCCCCCTACGTGAAGTAGATGTCCACATATTTGCCCTAGAGTGAGGCTCCAGAGTGCTCCCATTGTCCCTCATACACTGTTCAGCATACACATTTGTGTGTGAAATAAATAAATATGAAGTTATTTAAAAAGAATATTTGAATATGGTTTTTATATATGCTTAGTTTTTAGCTTTTGCATGTACTTATTTTGTATCAACTAAATGTATGTTTAAAAAATAATGTCGAGTTTTATCATTGTGTTTTTTATTATTCATATTTTTTTATTTAGAGGAAACAAAAATTATAATTAATATAAAGCAGGTACTGTTAATTATTTCCCAAATATTTATTAGGTACCAGTTGGTTATAAGTTATTTTATTTGTTTATTCTTAAAACACTTAAGGTACATGTCTTATTATGGTGTGGGGATAGTATACATAACCACTTTAGTGTCCAACATCTTTCCCTGAGGTTAAGATTGGAGGGGGAATGGTAAATGTAACCCCTTTATTGTCCAACACCTTCCCCAAAATGTTTTAGATTGGAGCAGGAACACTTATGTTTCCTTATTAGCTGCCCTGGTAAGGAATTTGGGATTTTCACTCACATCCTATGCCGACGACACTCAAATTGTTGTCTCCTTAGAGAAAAATGACGCTAGCATTAGAAACGGATTTCAGAATTGCATGAGAGCTGTCCATGACTAGATGGATAGAAACTTCCTCAAATTAAACTCTGAAAAACCAGAGGTCCTACTGTTTGGACTGGAATCACATTTTTGGGGTCCCACAGCATGGCCAAATATTATGGATCCAGTTCCGGTTCCAGTGGAAAAGGCATGAAATCTAGGAATAATTATTGATAGCAAACTTAACTTTACAGATCAAGTAAATAAACTCACTTCTTCCATGTTCAACACCCTCAGGAGAATAAAAAAAGTCCTACCGTTCATACCGTCCAACCTACAAAAAACACTAGTTACATCATCTTTAGTCATGTCCAAAATAGATTATTGCAACAGTCTGCTATTAACCACCCCAAAATATCAGTTAAACAAACTCTGGGTCCAGCAAAACGCAGCGGCCAGACTCCTACTGAAAATCCCCAAATTCTGTGTTCAGTGGCTCAAAATCCCTAAGATCTGCACTGGCTTCCTGTTGAGCAAAGAATAACCTTTAAGGTGCTTTGCTTGACCTATAAGGCAATCCATAATCGGGGCCCGGTTTTCCTGAACCATAGTTTCAAACAGTATATTCCAACTACGAAACTTTGTTACGCCACTGCCAATTTACTGGTACAGCCTAGATTTCAAAAAGCAGAATGGGGTGGAAATAGCATTATGATGGAAGCATCCAAAATATGGAATACACTTCCTACATGCATAAAAAACAAATCCAGCCTTCTGTCTTTTAGAAAGGCTGTAAAGACCTGGCTATTCAAATCTTGGTAACTCTCCGGCCGTCCTGATTACACTCGCAGCTGAAACATAGCAGCGTTTAGACGCCTAGGGCATAAATACACTATCCAAATAAAATTAACATGACATAACAATAGTAAATGTGACCCCTTTAGTGTTCAACACTTTTAAAAAATGGTATAGATTGGAGTGGGAGTAGTAAATGTAACCACGTTAGTGTCAAACACCTTTAAGATGGTTTAAATTGGAGTGGGAATAATAAATGTCACCTTGTTAGGGTCCAATACCTTCTCCAAAATAACGAACATTGAAGTGGGGATAGTAAATGTAAACCCTTTATTGTACAACCCTTTCCCCCAAATGGTTTAGATTGGAGTGGGAATTGTCAATGTATTACCTTTAGTGTGCAAAGCCTTCCCCTAAATGTTTTAGATAAGAGATAATGCATTTCTCACTTATGTTAATAAGATTTTAATTTAAATAAAGGAATATAACACAGTTTGTTATTTTGTTTAGCATTTATTGACTTGTATATGTGTACATTTGTAATTACATATATATTTGTACACATAAGAAAAACATTTGCATTGTTATTATTAAAACATTTTAGTACATTATTAATATTAACTATAACGTATAGAGATTTATTTTAATAGTTTTCTACATTTCTAAATTTTCCTTAATTTCTTCAAGTGTGGTACATTTATTTTGTATACATATATACACACTTGTTTCATATACATTTTAGTTTTAAATTACTTTTTTAATTATATATTAAATAGTAAAATAGGGCCTCACTATGATATCGGGCGGACACAAGGGTCTAGAACTGCCCTACCATAGGTCGTTGGTTCCGAAATCGCAATTTGGATTCAACCACCCTTAAGGCGGTCGGAAAAGGCTCACAGCACAAGCTGTCATAGCCAAATGGATGTTTGATAACATCCCTGCATGGTGCCTGCCACACTATTGAATAAAAATATCCATATATTTGTGATACTATTCAGGGATCATACTTCAAGCTGCTATGGTAGCAGTAACCTTTCTAACTTCTAGTTGAATTTCCTGAATAGTAGTTTCTATAGACTTTAGACAAAATTGATTGCTGTATATTGAGCTGAAAGATAATGTTTGTGTCAATATTATATTGATTGTGTAGGCACAACCATGGTTGTCCCTGGATAGCTGGGCAGTTAGGAGAAGCTATTAAAACAAAACTTACAGTTTTTTCATGGTTAAACATATTCATTCAATTAATTTTTATTTGGCTATTAAATAACTATAAAAGCATGCACATTTTATATACAAACACTGTGCAAAAAATGCAAAAACAACATTGTTGGAAAACGAGGCATTATTTGTGAGGCCTGCACAAACAATATGTCTACATTTGTCCTTCACTGGGAACCAAACACCCCATTGTAGCGCTTGACTCTCAGAGGGTAGCGTTGCAGAGCAATCTAAGGCATACTCAAGGGAGGTGGTGTGGGCTAGTAACCGCCATTTACAGGTACGCAGAAATAACACCCAATAATTGATAGCCCAGTCTGTACTTTGCTTTATAAAAAGGAAGAGTACATTTATTACACGCACACTACTCAATACAATGTATCAATTTACAAATATACATAAGCTTTTGGAAATACTTTTTGACATTGCATAACATCCCTACCCCTCCCGTAGGGGGGGGGTCTAGTACCACCACTTACACGTATGCACATCATCTTGCCCCCAAATGCGGGGGGTTGACCATTACCTGGAGCAACGGTCCTTCCCACTGGTACCCTCCCAATGGCGGACCACCCCATTATCTCAACAAGCATTTATAATGGGAACACCTGCCATAGTGACACATAAACCTGACTGAGCATCTCATACTGACCATACAATATACCCACTTAAATCACAGTGGCTGACAGTTGGGCTGTTCAACTAACGCAGTAGCAAGAATACATGTCAAGGTATCACTTAGAATGACAGTAATTATCATATCTGAAAGCAGGTATAATGCAAGTCAATCAAAGCCCCTAAAAGGCATCACATTTATAATCACAGAATTATGCAATTACAACCAGGCATCCTGACAGGAATGCCTTGCAACAAAGTTCCAATTCACGTATTAAATGTGACTTCCAGTCTCCATTAGGAACAACCTCATGTAATTGCACCACTTGTGCAATTGCTCCTCTTCCCCTCTAGGGGATATATCTCTCCATAAACATCCCAAGTTCAACCCTTCACACCTTGGTGCAGTCCCAAAAACCTGCACCTAGCTGCATCCCAAGTTCAACCCTTCACACCTTGGTGCAGGCCCAAACACCTGCACCCAGCTACAGAACCAAAGTTCCAGCGCACAATCGTTTGTGAAGCATGGCTGAACCCTTGAGGAGTTGTTTCCTGTAAGTCCCCAGAGACTTAGGGTGGGATTTTCCTCTTTTGAGCTGGGGGAGTCTACGTTGGTCCTGCAGCTCCACCTGCGCATTTTCACACAAGTGACAGTGACCCCCTTCTCTTGGGCCCACCACGCGCTAAAACAAGCAGGTTTTCCTGCAGATTTTCCCATGCTTTGCAAGGCATTATGGGGCTCTGGGGAGAGCAGTTCTGCCTCTGTGGTGACCTCACGCTGCGTTTTCACTCCTGGGGGGCCCAGTCCCACTCGGGCCCCCCCACCTCCAGGTAAGTGAAGGAGCAGCGCGGGGAGCCCATCCCTGGCTGCTCCCGCTGGCTCCCCGACTGGCCATCCCCTCCTCTTCCCTTACACCGGCCCGGAGTTGGGATCCTGGGCCCCCGGGAATTCTTCATGGAGGGTCACATCGGCACTTCCCGGCTTCCGTTTTTGACAGGGCCCAAAGTAGGGGGTTCTGGGCCCCAGGAGTGTGTTCGCCCAGAGTGTGATTGCGCTCCCTGACTTTTGTCTTCATGGGGGGCGTGATGGCGCTCCCCGACTTCCGTTTCAGTGGGGCCTAAAATTGGGGTTCTGGGCACCAGGAGAGTCTTTCCGGTGAGGGCGACAAAGCTCCTTGATTTCCGTCTTCACAGGGGTGCGCTGGAGCTCCCTGATCTCTGTTTTGGCGGGCCCGGAGTTGGGGGTCCCGGAGTTGGGGGTCCCTCTCATGCTGTCACGGGGCGCGCAACGGCACTCCCCGTCTTTGGTTTTCATTGGGGCCAGGGTAGGCTCCTGGCACCACCTGGGCGGAATTTCACAGACTTTACTTCTTGGGGACCCAGGATGGCCCAGGATGGAGAGCCTGGACCCCGTAGGCACCTTTCAGGGGACGCGTCGGCACACCCTGGCATCTCCCTCTTCTGGGGGCAGCCCCCGGGACCTGACCCACCCCAGGGCCACATCCAAGACCGGCGGCGGAGCCCCACACGATTCGTCGTCAATCTGCTTAAAGGTCGCCTACCTTCTGGGGGGATATCTAGGACTCCACAATCTTGGACTCTTCTCTCTCCTGGTGGCCAACCCTAGACATCTGGAACACTTTTCACCACCCTCCTTGCCACCAACAGGGTGACTCTGCAAGGAGCTGTCTTCACTGGCTTCCTGCGCCAGCCTTTCACCTGGCTCTCTTTCTGGGCCTTCCCTTCTCCTTATCTAGAGGCCCAGGCTTCTTCTCACTGGCCTTGGACTCCCTCACAGGCGCAGTCCAGAGCCCTGGGACAGTCAGGGGGTTCCCCCTTCCAACTGCCCATGGCTCCAGGCTCCCGCACCAGTCTTCCTTAGCAAGACCACACCCCAGAGAGAGCTCCTCTTCCTGTGCAAGACCTTTTAAAAGAAATCAGAGGGGGCTGGCAGGAAGGCACTTTTGCCCTATCCTGCAGCGACACATCACCTCTCTGCCCCTGCTCCCTCCTTCCTGCACAGGCCTCTGGGATACTCCAAGATGGCATCGTCCAGGGGTCTCATGCCACATGGTCTCTGAAAAGCCCCCTTGCCCTCTTGCTGACTTCAAGGCCAAGGCCAGGAGCAGGCCTGGTGCCTGGCACTAGGGGACAGATGCTTATGGATATCCTGCAGCTTCACCGCCATCTCTCCCTCCTGGAGAGAAGACCTTCTCCTTTAGGAATGCTTGCAGTGAAGGTCTAGGCCTCTTATGCTACAGCTTGGGGAGGAAGGTAATTAATCCAGCCTGGCAGGGTCACACCCGGCCAGGCTCTGGTTATGAGCTGAGTTAGAGGAATATGACAGTTCTGGAAGACCCATAATCAGTACAGACATAGCTTTGGACTTTGCAGAATACTCATTTTTACACAACTTACAGTGTACTTTGGTGCGTGTCTGGAATTTGTAGACCCTAGGGAACTCAAACTACCCCATTGGATCTCTGTCTCCATAGTAGAGTAAAGGAGTGTTCCTACAGTGAAACAGTAAAGCACACTGACTTTTCCTTACATGTGTCTCCCCACACTATAAAGCCTATTCCATGTCACCACCCATCACTGCATAATTCCTGCCACTCCATTCTATCTGTTCCTGCTCCTGGGCTGCGCACAACAGGAATCTCCCCCGCGCAGCCCTTACACTGGTGCACACGCGTGTGTGCACGTGTCCAAATGTAAGTCGGGTGCCCCTTTACCTTGGAAGCAGCGCAGCCGCCTTATCTCACAAGGCGGACACCGGTGAAATCCACATGCAGTCCAGTTCATCTTGGGTTCTCTGTGGGTGAGTCCCAGTTTATGAGGCTATCCCACAGTAAAAGCTCAAAATCACGTGTTCAAAAAGCAAAAAATCCGGACGGCACAGATGGTCAGAACCACCTTCTCACAACTATAATACATGATCCAATAATAAATATTAAAACACATAAATGCCTGATCAAATTAGCAGCATTTAATATCATAATAAATCAGCACACGGCAGAAGGAGAAATTACATAAACAAGCAATTATTTGTTAAAACAAAGCCTCTTTTTTTAGTGTTCAAATCATTTTATTGGAATTTCAACACAAGAAAAGTACAAATAGTAAATGCAAAGAGTGATACAGGCTAGGCAAGACATAGCATATGTAGAAAGTTAAGAAGGAGCATAAAACTCCCAAAACACATTCAAAGGAATAAATTAGGAACCACGGATTATTAAGCCATGTACCACAAAAGATATCAAGCTGGTACATGGGGGGGGGGAGAAAAGAAAGGGGAAGCAGAAGAATAGGAAAAGAGGGATCAGGGGTATTCCAGCGGAGCAATTCCTAAAAAAATGAGTAAGAGAAAACGGGAACGAAATAAAAAGAATATGCACAATGGATAGCCCTCTAAAAGGTCAGGTTGACGAGGTGCCAGAGTTGGATGTCCCAGTGACAAAAGAGGCCTGTTGGACAAAGGTGTCCGAGGTTTGCCAGATTGCACTGGAAATAATCAGAGAAGAATGACATTCAGAATGTAATGTATGAGCACTATGAAGATAAGAACCCAAGCCCACCAGGTGTGAAAAGAGATGTGTTTGAAGGACTTCCATTCCGTAAGAATCACTTTGATTGCAATAGATACAAGTAAATCCAATAATGAAATATCCAGCTTGTCTAAAGAGAGAGGAGTCGTTGATGCCCATGGGCCCAATATAACCGTAGAGATAGACAATTTAATGGGAACATTAAAAATACTCTGCAAGTTCTTCTGGATAGACGTCCAATAATCAGCTAAAAGTGAGCAACCAAAAAACATATGTTGATGTTTTTCTGGGTCCAAATTCTAGCACCAACATTTATTATTATCCCTTAATTTCAATTTGTGCAAACGAGCAGAAGTCCAGTGAAGCAAATGCATTGCAAAGAATTTTGATTGAAACAGGGCAGAAGCAATTTTATTATGAAGGGAAAGATTCCAAATCAGTGACCAATCATGCGGCGAGATGTGTTAAAAAAAACCTTTGTCAAAGTGTTTGGACCAAATAGAGTAGATGGACAACCACTAAGAAATTGACAGTTTCGAGTAAAATTTGTAAGCATGGGAAGCTACATGCCCAGTACGAAGCGAAAAGGACAGGAGATCAGCTAAGGAAGAATGGCTGAAGAAGTGGAATTCTGATAGTTTTACCTTAATCCTCAAAAAGCTATACAAGTCTAACTTAGTAATATCATATTTACCTCTAATATTGTTTTTCCTGGAGGATACTGCAGCTTGGAGAAACATAGCTACACAATAACAAGATTCATCATCGGTCAAGGTGCGTAAAAATGATACGCCTGCATAAAAGACTGTATCTTTCTGGATCTCACAAAAAGTACAAGAAATCTTTTTGTATATAACACATAAAAGACATAGAAAAAGAGAAAGTGCAATTGTGGTTTGTTTAGACTGATTGTTACAGGGGCATATCCTCAGATCAAGCTCATGCTGATATCCAGAAGGGAGCAAAAGACACACAATTGATAGAAGGGAAGGATAACAAATATTTTATTGTACCAGCCCTAAAGCTGAACAATTAAATAACGTACCAGCTCCTATTTGTATTCCTCAAATAGTTTGAGGGGGACTCCTCTAAATTAAAATGCAAGTAATCTGTGACACTCGTTTTCTTACTTTCTGCCCGCAATCAGTCTGTTGCAGCTTTCTCCAATAATAAAAGCTTTACTTGCTTCCTACAAGCAGCAGTATGTGGCCCCCATCTAAAAACATATCAATTAGACCTATTCCTGGTAAGGGATTTTTTGACGCCGGCCAACTAAGGGATGGAGAGATCCTTATCGCAGGCCAAACAGTCATTCAATATATTTTGTGTTAATGTAGCGTTTTCCGAACTCCACGTGGATAACCACAAAATGGTCAGTTGACTATGGCTAAATTCACTCAGTCGCAAGGGGTGCACACTGTACAGAATATATTTGCAATAGAGGTTTCAGGGGCCTCCCACCCTCTGGTGACGGTAAACTATGTAATGATCCAATTGCTCTTGAAAACGTTGCTGTACTCTACGTAATGTGGGGGGACCATGAGCCAGAAGAATTACAATTCATCCCCAGACATGAAAAAGGGCAAGTGCTGGTTAAAATGTTCGAGCCAACAGTAATGGAGCGTGGTTTTGTGTACTTCAGCCCACATGTCATTTAAAAAGGATTTAGTAGAATAAGTCAACAGATTAAGATTTGCCATAAAATTAACAAAGGAGTGTGTTAACAGACACAAGGCTTTGGGAGTACGACCAAGTAAAACTTTGTCATCCACATAAAGTAAGTAACGCAGGGAGGGGGTACCGCACACCAAAGGTACATCAGGGGTGCTCTTAGTAAGTTCTACACTGAGCTCATTTATGTATAAAATAAAAAGTAATGGAGCTAATACGCACCCCTTGTGGACCCCCGTCCAATACTAAACTCATCTGAAACTTTCCACATGTTTCCAAACCTCACTCTAGTCCTATTACCTGTGTGTAGGGAAATTAGTAAATGTACTATAGATGGGTCCGTTTTTAATTTAATAAACAAATGCCACAGTTTTGACCAGTTGACACAGTCAAACGCCATGGACAGGTCCATAAAGGCTCGATACAATGATGACTGTTTGGCCACGGTGTACTTCCCAATGATCAAGCTAAAATTCAGGCACGTGCGCCTACCATCTTTAGCCTGGGCCACTACTAAAACCATATTGATAAACATTTAATACCTGGATTTCAGGCCAACTCTACAATTATACAAAACTCTACCCAGAATTTATGCTGGAATGTCAATCAGGGAAATAGGACAGTACCATTTAGGCTCTGCCCGATTTCCTTTTTGGAAGATAGGAACAATGACCGAAGAAGTCCACGAGCAAGGAATCGAGGAAAAGTTCACACTGTTATATATGTTTGTCAGCAATGGAGGCCACAGGTTTACATTACATTTGATGATGTTGATAGGGACACCATCAGTCCCCGGTGCTATATCTCCTGCACTTCCTGGAATAGCAACCTCCACATCAAGCAAAAAGATAATCAAACGGGGTGGGTAAGCCCCTTGCCATAACCGCATTGAAGGGCAACCATCTGTAAATATCTCTGCAAAGTGTAATACCCACTCTTACCCACTTGTATAGCAACTGACCAACATTCCTCCCTGGTCAAAAGAGCCAATACCAGACACAGCATTGCAGAATGTTTTACTATCTTGTGTGTTGGCAGTGACAGTTAACAAAGACCACTGCTGTGTGATGACTTAAGCCCTTCTCTTATTTTTGACTGCTTAAAAATCCTTCCGTAAAGCAGTCACTAATGTTTGGTCCTGTGGCTCTACTTTTTTTAGCCCATCTTAACCGGCGATTGGCAAGTGAACATTCGTGATCAAACCAGCAAGGGCACTGGGAGACCGATGTAACTGATTTTTCCACAAAAGACCATGAAAAAAGAGACTATCATTTCTCCAGTAGTATCTTCAGATAGACACCCCATTACTAGCTGACGGTTCACTGCTATCGCCTTATTAAGGAATTTTGAGGGGGGTCAGGCGACTTCCATCGCAACCTTGGATCATATGTGGCTGGCGTTAGATTAGTAAGGTCTGGGACTTCCAGACTTCCAGATGGATCGCTCTATAGGCTGCTACCAGGGTTATCTCAATCGGGTTATGATCCCCAAAGTTTGTACCAACCATTGTACCATGGATCAGAGAATGCCTGCGATTATTAGCAATAAAAACATGGTCAATGATGGAAAAACTATTCTTTCTTCTGAAAGTATTCAGACATTGCGTTTCAGTCCCCCACCTCCCCCCGCAAGTATGTTATATAGTTCAGAGGATGCAACAAAAGCCTGTAGCTATTTACCCCTCTCATCTGCTTTGTTGGAGGCTGTTAACTCTCCCCCTGCCTTCTGGAATGGTAATCTAGCATTAACATCACCCCTAAACAGAGGTACAGTTGCTGGACCGGTTGGAATTTCTTCCCCACCTGTGTTGAAATACACGAAAATAAACCTGGGATTTTTTCACTAGGGAAATGGAAAAAGTGTCATTATCCTTAAAATTGATAAACAATAAAGTCAAAGCCCACTTATACATAATTGCTTGAAAGTCAGTTTAGGGTGTCTTCACCACTGCTGCCGAACCACCAATTAACAAATTGAACCAAATGGAAAGCCCTTCTGAAGCACGATCAAAACGAAATGGTACAGCTGGAAGGCTGAAGCACCCCTAACCATCAAAATCAATAGGAGTGGTTTCCAAGGTTTCCTGCAATGATATAGTATGATATAGCTTAACAAATGTTTGCTAGTCGGGTAGGAGTCCAGCAATATTACAGCTCAATATTTTTAGGTCTGGGTCCTTAATAGGTGGAGGTGCATTATGTGGGAGTTGAAAGACAGCGTTCCAGAAATCTGCAAACCCGTCCTGTCCCCAATATTTTCCATACTGGTAATCGGCCCTAAAACTTCAACCTGAGCTGCAAGTGATGACAGCGCTACAGAGTCTTCAGAATTCAAATTTAAAATCTTTAATTATTGGTCTGGTATCCCGTGGCCAGCGCCTGCCCATTTGGAACTGTCAATCAATCCGCAAGGTTAAAATTCTTATGCACACTAAGTCAATGTGTGACCTTGTTTCATAGTTCAGCCCAAGACTCTAACTTGTTTTCCTGTTGCAATGGCAACCACGCCATGATTAAGACATAAGGGCAGCACTTGGGGGGTATGCTTATAATTGTAGGGTTGAAAACTTTATCCACATAACAATTGTCTCCCCTACTTAGACAAATGTGATCACGTGGGCTGAGTACTTCGTGTGCTCTAGAAGATATATCTTTGTTTATACCAACTCTGCCTTGTTGAGTACCCTGGAGACGTTCACTTTCTCGATTACAAGGTCCTTGTGTTGCTGATGTAGAGACAGGAAGGGAGACAGAGAGTGATGTTGCCAAAGCCTGATGGATCCCCTCCTCACCTGCAAGTGGCAAAGGCTTACTACTGGGTACCATCCCAGACCCAGACGCCCTTGACGGTTGTTGGACCCCCATCATGGTACAGGTGTTCAAAATGGTAGCTAACTGGGTCTCAAATGCCTCGAGGTGATTTATTATTTGCTGAATTTAATCCTCGAGGATCCTTGCGAAACACTTTGATACTCATCAATGTTAATAGGATCTGTTTGCGAAGAACTTGAACCCACCTGCTCTCGTGTGCCTACCATTTTTTCCGCTTAGTTGTAGGTTCAGCTGGGGAGGTAGAACTGTTTGGTGTTGGTAGAGCAGAGAGCATCAAAGATGACTCAAGAGCAGATATACTATCACTAGCTCCCTGCAGGCAGGAGGGGCGGCTCCTCCGCTAAGATGGAGGAGCATCGCACCACTGCTCTTTGAGCAGGAAAATTAAAATGATAATAACATACCTATTACCTTTTTTTATTTTTGCACGTTCAGGGCTGGGTTAGGGCGGGGCGGGGCTGGAGGCAGGGGGGGGGGAGTGGCTTACACAGTCCAAGTGCGAATGACTGCTTGGCCGGCCGTTTTGGCCCGGCCAAACAGTCATGCACACTTTGCATGTTCCCCACCAGGTTGCATTACGCAGCCTGGTGGAGGACATGCCCAGGCCCCCAGCCCCCATCTGAGCGCCGATCTACGGCGCTCATACCAATCACAATGCTGCATTACAATTGGCTTAGGGGGCTTAGGGGAACCAATCACAACGCTGATTGGCTATGGAGAGCCTGGGAGCTTCCTGGTTCCGGCACTCACCGGAGAAGCAGAGGAGAAATGTGGCCGGTGGAAGATGTAAGTGGTAATTTTATTATAATTTATGTTGCACCCTGCCCCCTCCCCCCGCCCCTATCCCTCCACCTTCATTCCCTGCCAGCTGCTGCTGCCTACAGGTAACCTGAGCATTGGGGAGATACAATTGACCATGCCACAGAATTACTAACTATATTTGGGGCATCAGATGCCAGGGCCCCAATACCACTTGAAGAGGCTCCCACACAGGCCTCCTCTCCAAGTGACATCCTCCGTTCTGTGAACATTATTTCAATAGTAATAACTGCGACTTTGCACTCCAACATAGTATAAATACTGGTTAGCTTTATGCAGGGCTTTACATAAGGGGTCAGAGTTTCCGTCAGTCTTGCGCTTCCCTATATTTATCAAGATGCGAAAAATAAGAGGTGGAACTCTCAATACATGCAGAAATATCTCAACTTATTGCTCAGAAAGTCCTGGGTTTCAGCACCACACTTTTTAGGGGGGTGGCCAAGCCCCGCCTTGTCCGGACGCAGACATGTGCAGATGGCCCATCCTTGTCCTGGCCTTCATCCCCACGCGCCCCACGCTGCGGGAGTCTCCTGGCGCTTTAAAGGCACCAGGAGGGCTTCCCCCTCCACCACACATGAAGGGCATGCTGGGGGACCGAGTCCCACCCCAGCAGCCCCACAAGGCAGGCAGGCACGTGTCCAGTGCGGGCAGAAAATAACCCGATCAGCGCGTCTTATTAACCTTAAGGAGTGGTGTGCACTCAGTAACGGGTCAAGAGGTCAACGGTCGGTGTTCCATCTACCACATGTACTCCTTCAACTTCAGCTTGTCTTGGAACTGTACTACTCTCAAACCAAAACATACTCTGAAAGCAACTGAATAAAGCAAGGAAATAACTGGAATCTTAGTCGTGTTCAGTAGGTGTATGTGAACTGGAACCAAAAATAGGTGATGTCTTTTCTCAGGAATAAACTGGGCAGAGGAAACCTGAGGAATAAATATGCAAATTCTCCTTGTTCAAAAGAGTTGTGCTTAGATATTTCCCGAAAGCTTGAGCGAAGTGGACACTGCCAAATTAGAGGTCTGTCTTCTCCACATTAGAGGCATAGCTTTTGGAGGCCACACTGATGTATTTTACTATCTGGTAATAGTCCTCTGCCGAACTAGTCTGCATGGGTTCTTCTAATGTTTCAGTCTACTTAGCCTCTTCTTCCAGGAAGTAGAGAGTCCCAGCACCGAGGACACCTGACTTAATCGCCCCATTCTTTCTCTTTCTTCTTGCTCTAATTTGATTTTCTATGTGTAGGGCGGGCCTATGGCTTCATTTCAAATGGTTGGACAAGGTACATATACCAAATAATCTTTTACCTCATCCGTTAAGCCTTGAGGAAGCAAGTTTAACAATGTATGTTCCACCCACGTAGTTTCCACTGCTAACTGCCTACATCTGGTAATGTAAGCCATTACATATTGTCACTCTTGGTGGATATTGCACATGTTCCTCCACTGAGTACTCAGCATTTGGTCTGCCAAACATCTGTTGAAATTCATTGAGAAACTGAGACTAATCCTTCAGACAGGCACCCAAAGAGGTTACTAGTGGCATGACCCTTGATATGGTGTCTCCTCAGAGACAACTATTCAGATATCCCACTTTGCTCTTACTCAGTAGAAATGAAGTTGGCCAGAATGTAAAGTGAACTGTCATTGATCAACTCTTTTAATTTGTCTGGATTTCAATGAAAACAGTGCCACTGCGGTTCCAGAAGGAAGGACAAATAATTTCAGGTCACCAAAGCAAGTTGTAATGCAGCATTCTCCTTCTTTAAGGAAGTAATCGCCGAAATCATCTGCTGGATGGTTTCACTGAATCCCTGTAAGGAATCCTTCACTTACGGGGACACTGAAAGTTGTGAGCATCAAGAGCAGTTAGCAAAGGTCGCTCCATTTTCATAAGGTCATGAAGGCGGGGAAAGTGCAATTAGCAGTAGATAAGTGTTCTCCCAAAAAGCAAAAAGCCACCGGCACAAAAAGCCCCCAGATATCTAGGCTGGAAGATCAAGGATGACGAAGACGACCACTAGATCCAGATCAGCTGATGGTTCAGGATCCTAAACAAAAAAATACCTGGAAACAACAAAATAAGGGCAAGGACAAATGAGCAAAAAACTACTATCCAACATAAAATGGAATCTGAAGTGTTGCATTGCATCACTCCCTTAAATAAAACTACTTAAATATTGAAGGCTGTCCTGAAAGTAGAAACAATCATGGAAGCACTAGTGCATTTTGGCTTGTGAAGAAATGCCCATTGAATAAAGAAGAGCATCATCTTGTACTGAGCAGTATGACTTCAATAAGTCCACAAGATGGCACCATTTGCTTTCCATGTTCTCTCTCGCCTGATACAGAAGATGGTCACAGGCCTCCATGATCTCTTTTCAGAGGTCCGATGCTGGGATCTCTGCATTGCTGGCAGCCTGATCTATGATCCACTCGTGGACACCACAACCGACTAGCGGTAGCACGTTTCCTGACAGTCTCAGCATCTAGTGTTTTAGCCCCCCCTACAAGTACGTTGGGGAATCTCTTGCCAGTCCTATTGCCCCCTTTCCTTCCCATTCTTGGAGATGGTTCCCTGCAACCCACTTCACTATACAATGCAAATATTTTGATAAGTAATATTCAAAAGATGTTGTGCTCTGGCCAACTAGAGTTCTTGGGAGTTTGAGTTTGGCAGGTGTAACCTGGTGTCTAACAGATCGCCTAGATAAAACTTTGCAGAAGAGTGAGATGTGGGCGGCGCTGGACGCACATCTGGGCTCACACAAACCCCCATGAACAAATATCCCATCAACGCCTACCGCCAGCATGCAGCTAGAGCGAAGAGGGCAACAATATAGTATTGATGGACTCTCCTCCCCTCCTTTCTTTTCCTCCTTTCTTCTCCTTTTCACGCTTGACGGGGGTCTCACAGAACTTACAGTGAAAACCAGCCTATGCAGAGAATGCAAGTACTATGTAACCAAGAACGCGCCAAGAACCCCCTCCCTGCATCACTGCTGTACTGTATTGAAGGAAATTTTCTCAATAAAAACTTTTGAAATAAAAAAACAACTTTGCAGAAGAATGGTCTGGCAATCACACTAGTAGGTTGGTGACATTTTGCAGGAGGCACGTTAGCAGGTTAGCATAACCGTTGTGGCAAGAGCTATTTTTCCCATTGCCGATATTGGTAGAGTATTCCCAAATTTACCAACGCATCCCTTAACAAGACTGTAGTGCCCTTTCCTGGTTCACAGTCACTGGGACACAGTAAGAGTGTTAAATATGAATCCCTAGCCTAGGTATTTTAATATATCGGTTTACCAGGTTATGCTCCGGTCTGGCAATTTAGGTGGGCCATTGTCCTGTTAGCCCAAAAACCCGAGTATTGACTGAACTCACTAAGGCTATCAATAGTCTAATTCAGATCTAGATTCGGTCTATTACAAAAAGCAACAGGTATTCTGCAAATAGAAACATGGACCTCATCCATTAGTTGCAATCCTCTCCTGCTCCTTTACTTTCTGATAATACTAGCAAGGGTTCTATCGCCAAAGCAAATAGCACAGGCAAAATATTCTTCAGTCTTGTTTTGTACTTTCAGTTAATTGCATATAAAATAATGCATAAACATTATAGGAAAATAAATGCAAGTTAAGCTAATTGGTTGGAAATAAAAACATTTATATTATGAAATTTTACATGGATAATGTGAATACTGCAGATGTGGGGAAGGCAGTCTTCCAGCGGTGCCGCCACCTCATCGTCCGCTGGAGGACAGCCAAAGCAGTTGTGTGCCCACCCGCTGGATTACGAGTTAAATACCTGTTGGGCGGGCGGTGCCGAGGCGGTCTCAAGGTGGTGGGCGGTAATGCTCATGAGAGAGCCTAACATGAAGGAAGCCACCGTGAGAGCGCTGCCTGCACATTCCTGCATGGAGTGGCATGCATACCACACCGTGCAGGAACTGGGGGTGCAAATCCAGGGGGGCACAACATGCATCCCTGCAAGCAGGCCCATACCCAGGAGTGGCACAGGCACCTATTGGGCCCCCTTTGTTGCCTCTCCACCACCCATTTTATAGCGGGCTCAACGCCATGAAAGGGGCAGCGGACAGGTAACCAGTCATATGTTCGGTGGTGCCGCAGTGGCACTGCCAGCATATTGCAGCTCCCTGACAGCTGCGGAACCGCCGCAGGATCCTGGATCCCCGGCGGACGCAGCAGTCCTGTGGCGGTTCGACCACCCAGCTCCTAATACTGCTGGTGAGCGTACAGTGTGCCGATGGTCGGTCCACCACAGCTGTATTTGTAATAAGGCCCTAAGGGCCAGATGTAGGTAGGCAAATACCGGTCGGTAACGGCCGAAATTCGGTAATTTCGGCCGTTACCGACCGGTATTTGGAAAATTAGATGTAGGTGGGCATTTTACTGATTCGGTAATTTACCAAATCGGTATTTTAAGGAATCTGTAAATTACCGATTCTTAAAAATGCCGAATCGATAAATTACCGATTTTGCTATGTAGGGAGCACTCAAATGAGTGCTTTTCCCCTTTTAGGATTCGTTATTTACCACCAACTACAAGTTGGTGGTAAATAATGAAAACCTTGGAAAAGCATTTTTTTTTTTGCTTTTCCAACAGTGCCATGTTGCAGACATACATGCCCTTAGGGCATGTATATCTGCAACATGTGCACCCATACACAATTGAGGGGTGCAACAGGGTGCCAAAGTGACACACTGCCACCCTTCAATGTTTCCCCCTTTTACCGAATCGGTAAATACCGATTCGGTAATTGGCATTCATTCCTATGGGCCTCCAGGCCGATAGGAATGAATGGCAATTACCGAATCGGTATTTACAGATTCGGTAATTACTGAAACTTACCTATTCGGTAAAATTACCTACATTCCATTTGCCTGTTCTTAAATACCGAATCGGTATGATTCGGTATTTAAGAATCGGTAATCTGGGATTACCTACATCGGGCCCCAAGTGTTTTAAGATAAAACAAGTGATTTCAAAGTATATATTTTATTAATAGGTAAACTGTACCTACTGCAAACATTTTTATTAAGAGTCTATTAAAAGAACACTTTCTAGACCTTATAACACCCTGACATTATGTATCTAAAAGAATAGCTCGTCATCACCATGAAGGGTCAGGTAATTCCAGCAATAAATATACTGACGTTCAAGCAGCCTTGACATTAGGTGATTAATCACGTTTACATTTCTTTCAGGTAGAAGGCACTCTTGTGAGAAGGTCTATTTTTCCTGCAGCTTTCTTCCCCCTGCTGGACTTCACAGAACAGGAAAACCCCTCCCCACCCTAACCCCGCTCTCCAATTACTTTCAGGCAGAGGTATATCAAGGCCCACATTAACTGTTACGGAAAGTTTGTTTTTTAACAAAAAGTATGAGATCTGCTTTTGACAGGAAAGAGGCCAGCAGGGTCACGTTCAGACGCAGACCTCTAATCGCCCTTAGGCCTCAGAGTAAAGGCCTAGGAGAAAGAGGAAAGTAGTGAGCTCCTTGGATAGTGTCAAACCAATGGCAATGCAACTATATGGGGAGGGGGTGTTTTTTTTTATTTACAAATGACAGAGACCGCTTCCTCAGAGAGATGCCGTGGGGAAGGTGGGGAGTTATTGGGGACAGTTTTTTTATAGGGCTATTCGTGCAGCAGGTGCAGTGGCACTGGGGCCAGGTTTGTGAGTAGCTACAGCACCCCCATTTTGTCTGTCTTACTAGCAAAAAGAGGGTGGCAACCATTTCCTTGCTATCATTAGGGGCAAGGTCACCCTTGTGCACAGGAAACAGGGCCCAAGCAACACAGGGTGAGAGATGGGACTTTCCCCCCTCATTTTTTAATAGAAAGGTGCAGAGAGCCTGCTTTAGGCCTCACACCTAGGAGTAATTGTACAGTGGAGTGGAATGGCCAGAGGACACAGCCTGCTTCACAGGACTGGAAGTATCATTGCTGCTGCAGGTGCAGTTGCACCAGGGCCCATGGGTGTGAAGAGCCAACTAAACCCCAGTTTTGGCAGTTGTACTGTGCTTCCTTATTTGCATTTGGGCCCAGACCACATTTGCTGTGCCAATGCTGCTTTGGACCTTGGACTAATGGCACAATGGAGGTGAAAACTGAAGCAGAGGAGCTAAGATGGAGGCCCATGTTTTTAAGAAAGGGTCGAGGAGACTGCCTGTGTTGCAAGGCAGTAGCTATCATTTGCGAAGCAGGAGCAGTGGCACTGGGCCTAGGACTGTGAGGAGTTCATTGCATCACATTCATGACTGTTTGCCTTTACTAAATGGCCGCGAGGGCTCATTTTCTTGCTAGTGTTAGAGCAGAGGACACCCTTGCTGAAAAGAGGGGCCAACACATGGGAGCTCATTTTTCAGAGACAGAGAGTCTGTTTTGAAGATTGGAGTGAGAACCAGGCAAGAGGTGAAGGGGTGAAACAGGCAGAAGAGACAGCTTGCTTCTCAGGCCTGCAACTACCATTAGTGCAGCAGGTGCAGGTGCATTGGGATTCAGGTTCACAACACCCTACTTTTTGGTCACTTTCTGTTTTGTTTGATATATTTGACTTTTATAAGTCTCAAGTTTAGTTTTAGTGTGGATTATGAGCTACAGAAAAATATCCCTGATATGAGCTCATAAGCTCCATTCCCTGCCCCTCTTGCTCCCCCATTCTTGACGTAAATCTTTGGGCGGGCTCGACTTCAAAACATTTTGCTTAAGGGCGCTCAGAGCAAAAACATTTGAAGACCTCTGTTTTACAGGATATGCTTAAGGAAGGCAATGTTATTTTGTCAGTCTTCACTCTTGCAGTAGGGGTACTAATAATAAAGAGAGAGTTCCTGGGAACCCGATGCCTCGGTGCACAGCAACCATGTATTTCCAGATAAATGTTTTGAAAGCCTTTTCAAGGTAGACTGGCAGTGCCATTGCACCTGGATGTTTGTGGGAGCCCTGCTCTAGCATCTGTTAATATGGAGTAGATGCAAAAAAGTACTGCTTTTAAGAATAAATCTGTATAAGTCTGGGCGCACCAGTTTATAGAAGTAGTGGCTACTATACATCTTGCTAGGATTTTGTTGAGTATTTTATAATCAGACTAGTGCATAGAGAACAGCCTATATGAGGCACTGGTAAATGACTCCTTGAGGAGTAGGTAGTGAAATTAGCGCCAAATTCCAAGTAGTGGTGGGCAGGGCATGTAGTTCCAGAGTGGCTGTATACACCAGGGCCCGGCGTGGTTCCAGTAGGTTGGCATATGTAGAATGTAATTCTACCAGGAGCTCATTGGGTCCTGTGGTCTTACTGTTTGCCATCTCTTTAATGGCTCCTTTAATTTCATTATCTGTTATGGAATGCTCTTTAATTCGTTCATCATGTATGATTTATCCCAGGGTAGCGCTATCAAAGTACAGGTTGGTTATATCTCTTACATTTTTTCCTATACAGCTCAAAATATAACATTAGGAAGGTAGCATTAATCGATCCTTGCTGGAGGGTGACCTGGCTGTTTTCTGTCGAAAATCATGTACTTTCCTGTCAGTGTATTTAGTTCTCATTCTAGGCACTACCTGACACCAGCCACTGCTCTAAAGCAGTGTCCTCTAATCACTACTTTGAAAGCTTCCAAATCCATTAATAAGTTAGAGCCTTTACCTGGATCTTCCTGAAAGTATTGTTGAATGTGTTTTTCTTAACAATTGCTCTTTATTGAATATATTCATATGTATCAAGACATACCGCAATATAACGGCATACATTGACAGGATCCTACGCAAGGGAGCGATTATGAGAAGAAATGAAAACTAGCATATGAAACAAGAGGAGGTCAAACATAAGCCTGCAATGATTCCGGCTGGATCTCTGTAGAACACACAGTAGGTATGCTGTGGTCTTGGTGGGGGGGGGGGGGGTACTGGGTGGTTTGTCCTGTATATATAAATATATGAGAGTGTAGATATGTATGAGAAGTGAAGTTGATGACAAAACCACTGGGTGGACGGTATGGTGCACTGGCAAACCATGTGCCAGAGTTGATGGCTTTTCACAGCAAAGCCTATGGTGACTTGTCACCTATACTTGGGGCCAAAGCCAGGAGAATGGTGTCCCAGCCTGCAATCGCCCTCTGCCTCCCTCATCTTTATCCTAAGTGCCTGATAGTATCATCCTCTGCCTGGGCCCATTTTCAATGCTCCAACTTCCAGAGCTCAAAAGACGGGATGAAACAGGACTACCAGTAAACTGCAATGGCCCACTTTGGGAAGGCGAGTGCAAGTTCTATGAATGTACTATCAAGCATCTAGTGACGGATGTCTGTGCCCAGTTCTTCCCTGAACATCTGTCTTCAAGCAGAGAGGTGTGCATGTGTCATGGTGGGCTAGAAGTCCACTGTTGTTCCCAACACCTGGACATTAATAGAGGGTTGTGATTAGCTAAAGTACTGCTCAGTTAAGGCTGGACTGTTCCCATGGGGAACAATTTGCATATGGCTGGGTTTGATGTGGAAAGGCATGGTGAGCAAACAAATTATGGATTTAGGCCCAGATCTCTGTCCTGGGGTGAATGCCTGACATGGTTCAGCATCCTGTCCATCAATTGTTCTTTTTGCCTTTTTCACCCCGAGTGGAACGGGCATGTCCAGACATGGGTCCGGTGCTCTCCATGCCATTGGAGTTAAGCTAGCCTGGCTGGTGAGGGGTGTTATGCCGAAACTGGTCCCAGGATGTTTTTTCCGGTCCCTGGAGGACCTGGCCTGGCAGTTCAGGCTGGACTGTTCCCGTGGGGAACAGGGCCAAGACTTATTTGCTTATGGCTGGGTTTGAAATGGAAAGGCATGGGAGCAAAAAAAAATGACATTAGCCCAGATCTCTGTACTGGGGTGAATGTGTGACATTGTTCAGCATTCTGTCCATCAATAGTTCTTTTTGCATTTGTCACCTGAGTGGGACGAGTATGTCCAGACATGGGCCCTTTGCTCTCCATGCCACTGAAGTCAAGCAAGCCTGGCTGATGAGTAGTGTTACCCCGAAACCGGTCCCAGGATGCTGGTTTCCAGTCCAGGGAGGACGTGGCCTGGAAGTTCGGGCTGGACTGTTTCCATGGGGAACAGGTTCAAGACTGATTTGCATGTGGCTAGGTTTGTACTTGAAAGGCATGGGAGCAAAGAAACAAAGGATTTCGGCCCAGTTCTCTGTACTGGGGTGAATGTCTGACATTGTTCAGCATTCTGCTCATCAATTGTTCTTTTTGCAGATATTGCAAGTGTTTTACCTGAGTCTCAATTGAGATGGAACATAATAGTCTAGCCTAACATGCCAGTAGTGAACTGAAGAGTAGTAGGAGTATTCATTCTTATCAGGATGTAGGGGCCTCCAGGCACCCACCAGTATCCAGTTACGCAACCACTCAGCTAAGCTACAAACTGCTTACTCTGCTGGTGTCTAAATCAACAGGCGATGTGATCTGTCTAGTCGTACATTTAAGGATACTGTTACAGTCAGTTCTGAATACTAACAGAACGAGGAGCAACTGCCCGATGATGAAGCATGACATCCCTTGGGGTGTGTGAGGGCAACAGAGGACAAAGGTTTCTTTCCCCTCACCAGTGGGTATCCTTACCTAAGATTTACCTTTCTTTCCTTTGTACTTTTTTCTTTTTTCTTTTTAAATGTATGGGTGACTTTTCTTGCACCCTTAAGTTTGGGTGACTTTTTGCACCCTACTTTAGGAACTGTGTCCTTTCATTGGTATACACGTATGCATTAGGAGCATGGACACTGGACCTTTATTAGCTCCTAGGTCCCCCCCTCTTTTGTGTGATAGATGTTGTACGGCGGTTCAGCCGAGGGACCTTACTATTCTATAATTTCCCTTAATTTCCTCCCAGGCACACGAGCACCAGTCACATCGACACAGGGAGTCCTCAACTCTGAACAGTTGCATGTGTATAATTTACTAGTGCTGAACGTTAGCACCTTGTATTTATATTTGGCACCCCCCACACTAGTATCACAGTGTGTAAACACGCTCCCCCCCCCCTTTTTTTGACCAACTTTTCAAGTGATGGGAGAGGTGTGGAGGAGATAACTATAGATAATTATTCATTATTAGCGCTAAGCGATCTGGAATGTTAAACGCGCATGGCAAGGGGATTAGTGGTCCCGATGTCTGCATGTGCGCACTTCGCCACTGTTACAGCGCATGCGCTGTGGCTCAGACATCCGATGGGCAGGCGGGGAACCGGGAGCCGGAAAAGGACGCCGCCCTGTTCCCTTCTATCCTACTTGAACTAATGCCGGCAGATCATTTACCGGTACACGCTTTGAAGGGTGATACACGGCGGTGGCAGTCCATGCATTAACTCTCCGGCCACCGGCGGGCGTATATTACGCTTGCATCTTTATGAACTGCCTCAGCATGGCTAGGTAAGCAAACCCCGGGCTTTACTAATCGTGTGCGTTTCCAGCTTTCATCATGGTGGGAATCCAAGCAGGCAGCAGGGGGCTGTTAACCACAGAGTAGCACGCCTATAAAAGATAGGACCCCATTAATGTGATGGACAGGGCTCGTGTGCTTGGTTACTTCTTTCCTTTGTTACTTAACCAATATGCACATAGTTGTGGCATATTTTGTGGCATCAAGTTGAACTGGTGTCCAATTTTGTGGTTCATCTTGTTTTTTCTTTTCTAGGTATTCAATCACGAGTGGTCTCCAACATACAGCCGTTGCCACATTGAGGGTAAACATATTGCTGTTCCACCCTGATTGAGACAGAGGGTATTTTATTTTATAGACATTATTCACGTGCACTTCACTTATTTGAATCACTTTGGTCCTGAAGAAGCGCAAACGACCCTATATGGGCGAGACAAGCGCGAAACATGTCGACCTATGACCTTTTGTCACCCGGGCATAGTGTGCCTTTGGGGCAATTTTATTTCTGCGGTTTTCGGACTGCCTAGGGTACAACAGTTACAATGCCGCTGCATGTTGACCCTTCTTATCTCATTTTTGCACGCACTTCCTTTTATTCTTTACCCTCATTGAACCCACTCCCCGCACACCCCCATGCACCATCCGGCAGTCCTATAAAAGATCTCCGACAAAGTGTCCCTTCGGGGGCCCGTAGGGAATTGCAGCGCCGGCCCTACGAGGAGCAACTGCCCGATGATGAAGCATGACATCCCTTGGGGTGTGTGAGGGCAACAGAGGACAAAGGTTTCTTTCCCCTCACCAGTGGGTATCCTTACCTAAGATTTACCTTTCTTTCCTTTGTACTTTTTTCTTTTTTCTTTTTAAATGTATGGGTGACTTTTCTTGCACCCTTAAGTTTGGGTGACTTTTTGCACCCTACTTTAGGAACTGTGTCCTTTCATTGGTATACACGTATGCATTAGGAGCATGGACACTGGACCTTTATTAGCTCCTAGGTCCCCCCCTCTTTTGTGTGATAAAAAGTGAATGTACCCATGTGTGCTCCTCAGCATGTTTCAAGTGTCAGGAGTGGTGCACCACTTTAATGCTATCTACACCAAGTGTAAAGATTTCTTTGGCATCTGTTTTCTCCACATCTCACATCTATTAGGGTATTGTCTCTACTGCAGAAGTACTACAACACATTGCCAACAGCACACAACTCCCACCCCAAGACAGAACAACAATTACATTTCTACTAAACCTAAAAACTTTTTAGGTGGATTCAACACGAGTGGGACGAATTGTGCGGTGGTAAGAAGGCTGAACAGCCAGTCTCCCGCAAACTTGCTGCTCCTCTACCATATTGTAAGTAAATGGATTCCCAAAGTCTTCCTATTATTCCCTGTATCAACTCAGATACTACAATACTGTTATACTTAGCAAATTATATTTGCAGATCTCTGGGTTAGGAGCGGCCACCTATCGTTTACTAGTGATTGCTCATAGTCCGTACTTGTGCTCGTGCCGGAAGGCGAAGTTGTTCGGAAGTGATCTCAGGAATAACGGTCTTTCATTGCCTCCACCACCAAAACTCTCCCAGCTCTTGCCTGATTGCAGAAAGACCTTCATGGTGCCTCTTCTAAGCTTTCTTTTTCTCTGAAACTTCAGCAGTGGACTACCTCTGAATCTGTCTTTAATCATCTCGCTTAGGTACAGAGTCCCATTCCTGGTTGCGGTCTGTGAAAAAAGATCTTATCTTTCACTATGATTGTCAATTTTGCTGGGAATAGAATATATTTTACATCTGCTTCTCACACACGTTTTTTTCAATAGTGAACGGCGCTCACTGATGCTGGACTACAGCTATTTATACTAGAAAAATATATATTCTGCTATTCTCCACTGTAAGCTGTCGAGCCAGGCAGGTCTTCCAAAGTAGGGTTCCCATGTCTTTATATAATCGTACGATTCAGAAAAGGGGGTGGTGATGAACAGAGTGTCTGAATTAAGCAGACCACTTTTACCCAGTCCAAAGATCAGGGCTTGATCCATCACCGTTATTTAGCTCACTGCCCCATCCCAGCTCAGAACCTGGCTATATGCAAATTAGTCTGTCCCTGGCCCAGTGCATCATGGGAACAGGGCAGACCAAACTACCAAGCCAATTCTTCACCAGAAAGGATACAAGCTACCGGGGACCGGTTTCTGGCATTTCAGCCTCGTCGGCCCGGCTTGCTTGAATCCTGATGGAGCAGTGAGCAAGGGACTCATGTCTGAGTATACCCTGCCACACCTATAGTGGCCAAAAACGATTCAGAAAAGGGGGTGGTGATGAACAGAGTGTCTGAATTAATCAGACCACTCTTACCCAGTCCAAAGATCAGGGCTTAATCCATCACCGTTATTTAGCTCACTGCCCCATCCCAGCTCAGAACCTGGCTATATGCAAATTAGTCTGTCCCTGGCCCAGTGCATCATGGGAACAGGGCAGACCAAACTACCAAGCCAATTCTTCACCAGAAAGGATACAAGCTACCCGGGACCGGTTTCTGGCATTTCAGCCTCGTCGGCCCGGCTTGCTTGAATCCTGATGGAGCAGTGAGCAAGGGACTCATGTCTGAGTATACCCTGCCACACCTATAGTGGCCAAAAACGATTCAGAAAAGGGGGTGGTGATGAACAGAGTGTCTGAATTAAGCAGACCACTCTTACCCAGTCCAAAGATCAGGGCTTGATCCATCACCGTTTTTTAGCTCACTGCCCCATCCCAGCTCAGAACCTGGCTATATGCAAATTAGTCTGTCCCTGGCCCAGTGCATCATGGGAACAGGGCAGACCAAACTACCAAGCCAATTCTTCACCAGAAAGGATACAAGCTACCGGGGACCGGTTTCTGGCATTTCAGCCTCGTCGGCCCGGCTTGCTTGAATCCTGATGGAGCAGTGAGCAAGGGACTCATGTCTGAGTATACCCTGCCACACCTATAGTGGCCAAAAACGATTCAGAAAAGGGGGTGGTGATGAACAGAGTGTCTGAATTAAGCAGACCACTCTTACCCAGTCCAAAGATCAGGGCTTGATCCATCACCGTTATTTAGCTCACTGCCCCATCCCAGCTCAGAACCTGGCTATATGCAAATTAGTCTGTCCCTGGCCCAGTGCATCATGGGAACAGGGCAGACCAAACTACCAAGCCAATTCTTCACCAGAAAGGATACAAGCTACCGGGGACCGGTTTCTGGCATTTCAGCCTCGTCGGCCCGGCTTGCTTGAATCCTGATGGAGCAGTGAGCAAGGGACTCATGTCTGAGTGTTAGGATTAGGTCCCCAGTCCTCTTTTGTTGACCATGTCCAATACCATCACATGACACACCAGTAGCATAAAAAGGAGTCCTACCCTTATGTCCATGCTTGTTATTGCTATCTGTGGGTTCCTGTTTCCTGGCTCCAGGCTTTCCTGTTGATTGCAGCTGTCTCTGCACGGGCTCGTGCAGAGACTTGGTTATTCCCCTTTTTTCTGATACCTTTTTTCATCCCCTTCCTTGTTTAGTTCCTGTTTCTGAAGCCTTGTTTCATTTAAATACCCCGTTCCTGCCCGCCCCATTTATTCTTGAATTACCTCTTCAGTTAGGGTCCTTTAGAAGACTTCCAGCCCTTCCCGCCCCCTTCACCCCCCTTTGTTATTGATTTTTTCCCTTGTCCGTGTTGGGCGTTAGTAGCCGGCATTCAGGGGCTCCTGTTTGTTATTACCGCTCTCCTGTCACGGAGACGCGGTGAAAGTACCGGAGATTCGCGCGCATTGTTATTTGGAGCGCGATCTGTCCGCATCGTTGTATGCGGAAGTGACGTTATCGTCCATTCCGCGAGGAAACCCGTCTGGGTTTTTCCTCTGTTTAGGACGTTAAGGAGCGGAATTGACAAAGCGTCTGAGGAGCATTTTACCCCCCCTTTTCCCCGTGGTCACACAATACAGGGGTTTTTCATGCCTGACGAATAGGTGTGTTTTTTACCCTGTAAGTTCCTATTTTTTGTCCCAAACCAAACACCCTTTCAAGACGGACAGTCTTGCACATCAGTCACCTGAGAGAGGTTATCTTGGGTAAGAGTTTGACTGACTACTCCTTGAGGCGAAGCCTGCTCACGCTATTGGTAAGTGTATGTGAAATGGTAATAATTGGATTATGGTCATATGCTCAGAGGTGGGAGTGGGGACTGAGAAACTATCATAGGGCATGTTTTGTGTTTCCCTTTGTATGCAGGTGCAGAAGAAGGAGGTGGGTGTACCTTGTACAGTACGTTCCCAGGGTGGAAGGTTTGGTTACCTTTTGATTTCCACCCTCTTTTCTGGGTCAGCAGCTTCCTCATTGTATCATTCAGTGAGTGGCTGGTGAGTCGGGGAAGTGGACTGGATTGATCCTCGTTCCTGCAGTGTGTGGGTTGGGCAGGAGCATAACACTGAGTATACCCTGCCACACCTATAGTGGCCAAAAACGATTCAGAAAAGGGGGTGGTGATGAACAGAGTGTCTGAATTAAGCAGACCACTCTTACCCAGTCCAAAGATCAGGGCTTGATCCATCACCGTTATTTAGCTCACTGCCCCATCCCAGCTCAGAACCTGGCTATATGCAAATTAGTCTGTCCCTGGCCCAGTGCATTATGGGAACAGGGCAGACCAAACTACCAAGCCAATTCTTCACCAGAAAGGATACAAGCTACCGGGGACCGGTTTCTGGCATTTCAGCCTCGTCGGCCCGGCTTGCTTGAATCCTGATGGAGCAGTGAGCAAGGGACTCATGTCTGAGTATACCCTGCCACACCTATAGTGGCCAAAAACGATTCAGAAAAGGGGGTGGTGATGAACAGAGTGTCTGAATTAAGCAGACCACTCTTACCCAGTCCAAAGATCAGGGCTTGATCCATCACTGTTATTTAGCTCACTGCCCCATCCCAGCTCAGAACCTGGCTATATGCAAATTAGTCTGTCCCTGGCCCAGTGCATCATGGGAACAGGGCAGACCAAACTACCAAGCCAATTCTTCACCAGAAAAGATACAAGCTACCGGGGACCGGTTTCTGGCATTTCAGCCTCGTCGGCCCGGCTTGCTTGAATCCTGATGGAGCAGTGAGCAAGGGACTCATGTCTGAGTATACCCTGCCACACCTATAGTGGCCAAAAACGATTCAGAAAAGGGGGTGGTGATGAACAGAGTGTCTGAATTAAGCAGACCACTCTTACCCAGTCCAAAGATCAGGGCTTGATCCATCACCGTTATTTAGCTCACTGCCCCATCCCAGCTCAGAACCTGGCTATATGCAAATTAGTCTGTCCCTGGCCCAGTGCATCATGGGAACAGGGCAGACCAAACTACCAAGCCAATTCTTCACCAGAAAGGATACAAGCTACCGGGGACCGGTTTCTGGCATTTCAGCCTCGTCGGCCCGGCTTGCTTGAATCCTGATGGAGCAGTGAGCAAGGGACTCATGTCTGAGTATACCCTGCCACACCTATGGTGGCCAAAAACGATTCAGAAAAGGGGGTGATGATGAACAGAGTGTCTGAATTAAGCAGACCACTCTTACCCAGTCCAAAGATCAGGGCTTGATCCATCACCATTATTTAGCTCACTGCCCCATCCCAGCTCAGAACCTGGCTATATGCAAATTAGTCTGTCCCTGGCCCAGTGCATCATGGGAACAGGGCAGACCAAACTACCAAGCCAATTCTTCACCAGAAAGGATACAAGCTACCGGGGACCGGTTTCTGGCATTTCAGCCTCGTCGGCCCGGCTTGCTTGAATCCTGATGGAGCAGTGAGCAAGGGACTCATGTCTGAGTATACCCTGCCACACCTATAGTGGCCAAAAACGATTCAGAAAAGGGGGTGGTGATGAACAGAGTGTCTGAATTAAGCAGACCACGCTTACCCAGTCCAAAGATCAGGGCTTGATCCATCACCGTTTTTTAGCTCACTGCCCCATCCCAGCTCAGAACCTGGCTATATGCAAATTAGTCTGTCCCAGGCCCAGTGCATCATGGGAACAGGGCAGACCAAACTACCAAGCCAATTCTTCACCAGAAAGGATACAAGCTACCGGGGACCGGTTTCTGGCATTTCAGCCTCGTCGGCCCGGCTTGCTTGAATCCTGATGGAGCAGTGAGCAAGGGACTCATGTCTGAGTATACCCTGCCACACCTATAGTGGCCAAAAACGATTCAGAAAAGGGGGTGGTGATGAACAGAGTGTCTGAATTAAGCAGACCACTCTTACCCAGTCCAAAGATCAGGGCTTGATCCATCACCGTTATTTAGCTCACTGCCCCATCCCAGCTCAGAACCTGGCTATATGCAAATTAGTCTGTCCCTGGCCCAGTGCATCATGGGAACAGGGCAGACCAAACTACCAAGCCAATTCTTCACCAGAAAGGATACAAGCTACCGGGGACCGGTTTCTGGCATTTCAGCCTCGTCGGCCCGGCTTGCTTGAATCCTGATGGAGCAGTGAGCAAGGGACTCATGTCTGAGTGTACCCTGCCACACCTATAGTGGCCAAAAACGATTCAGATAAGGGGGTGGTGATGAACAGAGTGTCTGAATTAAGCAGACCACTCTTACCCAGTCCAAAGATCAGGGCTTGATCCATCACCGTTATTTAGCTCACTGCCCCATCCCAGCTCAGAACCTGGCTATATGCAAATTAGTCTGTCCCTGGCCCAGTGCATCATGGGAACAGGGCAGACCAAACTACCAAGCCAATTCTTCACCAGAAAGGATACAAGCTACCGGCGACCGGTTTCTGGCATTTCAGCCTCATCGGCCCGGCTTGCTTGAATCCTGATGGAGCAGTGAGCAAGGGACTCATGTCTGAGTATACCCTGCCACACCTATAGTGGCCAAAAACGATTCAGAAAAGGGGGTGGTGATGAACAGAGTGTCTGAATTAAGCAGACCACTCTTACCCAGTCCAAAGATCAGGGCTTGATCCATCACCGTTATTTAGCTCACTGCCCCATCCCAGCTCAGAACCTGGCTATATGCAAATTAGTCTGTCCCTGGCCCAGTGCATCATGGGAACAGGGCAGACCAAACTACCAAGCCAATTCTTCACCAGAAAGGATACAAGCTACCGGGGACCGGTTTCTGGCATTTCAGCCTCGTCGGCCCGGCTTGCTTGAATCCTGATGGAGCAGTGAGCAAGGGACTCATGTCTGAGTATACCCTGACACACCTATAGTGGCCAAAAACGATTCAGAAAAGGGGGTGGTGATGAACAGAGTGTCTGAATTAAGCAGACCACTCTTACCCAGTCCAAAGATCAGGGCTTGATCCATCACCGTTATTTAGCTCACTGCCCCATCCCAGCTCAGAACCTGGCTATATGCAAATTAGTCTGTCCCTGGCCCAGTGCATCATGGGAACAGGGCAGACCAAACTACCAAGCCAATTCTTCACCAGAAAGGATACAAGCTACCGGGGACCGGTTTCTGGCATTTCAGCCTCGTCGGCCCGGCTTGCTTGAATCCTGATGGAGCAGTGAGCAAGGGACTCATGTCTGAGTGTACCCTGCCACACCTATAGTGGCCAAAAACGATTCAGAAAAGGGGGTGGTGATGAACAGAGTGTCTGAATTAAGCAGACCACTCTTACCCAGTCCAAAGATCAGGGCTTGATCCATCACCGTTATTTAGCTCACTGCCCCATCCCAGCTCAGAACCTGTCTATATGCAAATTAGTCTGTCCCTGGCCCAGTGCATCATGGGAACAGGGCAGACCAAACTACCAAGCCAATTCTTCACCAGAAAGGATACAAGCTACCGGGGACCGGTTTCTGGCATTTCAGCCTCGTCGGCCCGGCTTGCTTGAATCCTGATGGAGCAGTGAGCAAGGGACTCATGTCTGAGTATACCCTGCCACACCTATAGTGGCCAAAAACGATTCAGAAAAGGGGGTGGTGATGAACAGAGTGTCTGAATTAAGCAGACCACTCTTACCCAGTCCAAAGATCAGGGCTGGATCCATCACGGTTATTTAGCTCACTGCCCCATCCCAGCTCAGAACCTGGCTATATGCAAATTAGTCTGTCCCTGGCCCAGTGCATCATGGGAACAGGGCAGACCAAACTACCAAGCCAATTCTTCACCAGAAAGGATACAAGCTACCGGGGACCGGTTTCTGGCATTTCAGCCTCGTCGGCCCGGCTTGCTTGAATCCTGATGGAGCAGTGAGCAAGGGACTCATGTCTGAGTATACCCTGCCACACCTATAGTGGCCAAAAACGATTCAGAAAAGGGGGTGGTGATGAACAGAGTGTCTGAATTAAGCAGACCACTCTTACCCAGTCCAAAGATCAGGGCTTGATCCATCACCGTTATTTAGCTCACTGCCCCATCCCAGCTCAGAACCTGGCTATATGCAAATTAGTCTGTCCCTGGCCCAGTGCATCATGGGAACAGGGCAGACCAAACTACCAAGCCAATTCTTCACCAGAAAGGATACAAGCTACCGGGGACCGGTTTCTGGCATTTCAGCCTCGTCGGCCCGGCTTGCTTGAATCCTGATGGAGCAGTGAGCAAGGGACTCATGTCTGAGTATACCCTGCCACACCTATAGTGGCCAAAAACGATTCAGAAAAGGGGGTGGTGATGAACAGAGTGTCTGAATTAAGCAGACCACTCTTACCCAGTCCAAAGATCAGGGCTTGATCCATCACCGTTATTTAGCTCACTGCCCCATCCCAGCTCAGAACCTGGCTATATGCAAATTAGTCTGTCCCTGGCCCAGTGCATCATGAGAACAGGGCAGACCAAACTACCAAGCCAATTCTTCACCAGAAAGGATACAAGCTACCGGGGACCGGTTTCTGGCATTTCAGCCTCGTCGGCCCAGCTTGCTTGAATCCTGATGGAGCAGTGAGCAAGGAACTCATGTCTGAGTATACCCTGCCACACCTATAGTGGCCAAAAACGATTCAGAAAAGGGGGTGGTGATGAACAGAGAGTCTGAATTAAGCAGACCACTCTTACCCAGTCCAAAGATCAGGGCTTGATCCATCACCGTTATTTAGCTCACTGCCCCATCCCAGTCCATCACCACCCCTTGTTGTTAAATATTTATATAATTGTAGTCTTGAGACCAGTGGTGTAGGAGGTGCCCCCACTGTTGGAGGCTTTCTTCTGTTTGCTTGACTCTATCTGATAATTTCCTTCAATTGTCTCTCAAGTAGCTCAACAACTACTTGCACTGCGTCTATCTTGGTCTCCAGTGCCTTGTCACTGTAATGGTGGTCAGTTTAACACTCACTGCAGGTTGTTGATTTAATTTTGTTGGTATAGATTCAGGCTTTTTCACAGTGGGCCCTAGCTCACTTGGCTCTCTAGGGCATCAGTTCCTTCAGTGCCAGGGGCTTGCCCATTTTACTTGTGCTCTTTTCAGTGTTTTTAAGGTCGGTACCAGTCCTACCTTAGGGGTGTTGCTACTTTTTCAAGATTCATGGCTCAGCCATGCCATGTTGTCAGGAGCTGTTTTTCTTTGGTTTGTGGTGATAAGCAAATGTGGATACCTTCTATGGTCACTGCTTCTGCATTTGCTCTACGCTTCTCCTCTTTTAAGATGTGGGGTTCAATATATGGTACTGTTCCCCTGCAGACTGGCTAAATTATGCATCCCCACTATAAACTGGAAGGGCCTGCTGGTTCACAATGTTTCAGCACAATTTACCTTTTTTGTGTGGTCTCCACCTCCTATGACTTTAATGTGTCGTGGCTTAGTACCTTGTATCAGCCACAACCACCTTTTACAGGAAGGTGAAGAGAGGAAGCCTTACCCTGACTGTGTCTGTTCAGCCAATGACGCCCATGAGTTCCGTTATTCACACAAGCGTAAAAAGGGTCAGAACATCAAGGGAATTCCTCAGTGACTTACTGTTCTGTGGTGTTCCGGTCCCATTCCTGTCAAGTGGACAGGCTTGCGGCATTGTACTGTACCAGCAGGGTCAACAAAGGAGTGTGGTGGGGTACTTCCAACAACCTCTCTTAAGCAAGTCAGGGAGCAATGCGACACCTCCAGCTCTCACAGGAGTGCCATGAGAAGGGACTCGCTTAGTTTTGCCATGCCTCACCTTTGGGCTGCAAGCACAGCTCCTCCTCATAGGGTCTTGGATTTGGAAGGAGGAGCCTACCATCATCCATCTCAGGGGTCTTACAGGGGTCTTTACATGGACCTCCAATTGCTCAACCTTCCGGACTCCTCGCTCAGGGATCAGCTGCAGTTTCTCACGGATATGGGCTACTTCTTCTCCAATTCTTCACTGTGACCTCTCAGGGATCTGCACCAGCTTTCTTCCATCATGCCATGTGGATTTGGCATCTGCCATCTTATATTTGAACTGCTCCTGTCATTGCTGTCAGAACAGTTTGGTTGTTTGCTAAGTTAATGTTTCAATGCTGCATCTGGGGACAATCATAAGGTGAAGGTGAAGGGGGAGTTTCTCCGTGAGCTATAACACGCTGTCCTTGCAGTTCTGTCTATTTGATCAGGATTATGGAAGAATTCAGGGTGGCAGACACCAGCTCAGGAGAGTATACGCCACTCCATTGACCTTCCTGCCACACCCTCACATATGCAGTATGATGTATGTACTTTCCTGAAACCTCAAGTAGCTTTAATTATATCATAATTAATTTCCATCTTATTCTTCAAATTTATACTTGAAGAAATAGTGATATTGAAAGTCAATATTGTGTCCTTTTCTGAACGCTCGAATGTAATCGATCCATTTTGCATCCATATGCATTACATGTAATTCTCTATTTACCACCTGTTTTATTAGCACAGGCATGCTCAATTCTCTGAGATTTAAAATCACAGGTATCACTGTGATAGTTAAGGTAATGCATGACCAATGGATATCTTTCTTTTGAATAGAACTTATATACTCTTGTACTCAAATTTTGAATTGCCATGTAGAACTCTCAACATAAATCACAATTACAAATCAACACATAGACAATTTAGTTAGTGTTGCAGTTGATCAATTGGTCAGTGGCGTAACGAACCTTGAGGGGCCCCCCTGCAGGGTACGTGAAGAGGCCCTCTCCTGACTCAATCTAGAGCTCCCCAGCAGAAGTGCGGTGCTGACGGGGCCCCCTGGAGGGTGAGGCCCCACCCCGCACCGCAGGGGCTGCAGGGGCCTGTGTTACGCCCCTGTAATTGGTTCATTTTCTACTTAAATTTGGTATTGAAGCAAAATTCTGTGATATTACGTTTGTCCAACGTATAAACACTACAAACGTTATATATAAAAAAGCCTTTGGGTGTAGGAGGTAACACATTGCCATTTATTTTTGCTGCTAGCAGACAACCAGGACAGATTAGCGTTCTGGCAGCAAATCCTCTATGGTAAGTAATTCTAGGTCTCCTTCTTAAGTCAGACAATCTACAAAATGGCCAATGTTTGTTCATTATTCGGTATATCTCACCACACAGAATATAATACTTGGTTATGAAGGTCAAACCAGTTTCACATTTCTTTTCTTTCTCTTTGGTCACATCAAAGTATCTAATCTTTTCAAACCTCTAACAGTGGTCTCAGTTTAGCAAGACCAACCTTGTTCTAATCTCTGGCTTTATGGTGTTTTTAAAAAAAGGCAATATTTCACTTAATATGATCCTCAAAATGTTTCCGTATTCTCACATTTCACCATATCGTACGCCATTAATCACTGACTTTTTGTATTTTATGAATGAGCTTATTAGAGCCAGAAATGACCGTACCTAGAACGCATAGCATGTGTGTTAGAACTGGGGGTCTCTAGTTGGCTATGGTAGGTACCTTTGACCAAATAGGGACCCTTGCTTCTAGTCAGGAAAAGGGGAATACACTCCTGGATAACCCCTGCTCACCCCTTGGTAGCTTGGCACGAGCAGACAGGCTCATCTCTGAGGCAGTGTGTTAAGCATTTGTGAACACATACAGTAATACAGTGAAAACACTACAGATGGACACCACACAGCTTTTATAAAAATAAGTATTCTTTATATAGACATAAACACAAGACCACAAATAACAAAAATCCACAATACTGTACTCACAATAGACTTAAAGATGGTAGAAATAACTTAGTTCAAGTTGATGATAAATGCGACAAGATTCTCACAACAGTACCTTGGATGCATAATGCAAAACAAACAAAAGCTCCACAGGGATGGTGATGCGTCGGTTCCTTGCTTCGTGGGAGGCGATGCGTCGCGCCTCAATGCTTGGGCAGAGTAGGAGATGCGTCTGTTGCTTACTGGAGAGAAGGTGATGCGTTGATTCTCGTACTGCATTCTGGTGCGATGTGGCAAGATGGCGCCCTTGATGCGTTGCAATGATGTGAAGATGATGCGTGCACGGCCGATGGCCGGGCGGCGAACTCTGTAACTTTGGAGCTGCGACATGCCCTGCGACACGCTTCTCCAGTGATGCGACGACAACCCTTGCGGTGGCGAATCGCTTCTCCGGTGATGCAATGGCAAACAGCTGTGACGAAGACATGTTTCTCTGGTGATGAGGCGGCGGCCTCTGTGGCAGCGACTCACTTCTCCGGCGATGCGACAGCAACAGCTCCGACGGTGACACGCTTCTTCTCGTTGAGTTGCACTTCCAGTTCCCAGCGACACGCAAGCTTCTGCAGACAGAATTCCCAGCAAGGAAATTCTGAGGGGAGCTGGTGTTGAAGTCTTGTAGCCCTAAGACTTCAGGAGGAGGGAAGCACAAGTTCAAGCCCTTGGAGAAATATTCTGCAAGATGATGAAAGTTCTTTAAAAGTTCCTTCTCCTTTCCTTGACAATGAAGACACTACTGCAGGCCAACCCAGCAAACAGCACACTGGCAGAGGGGCAGTTCAACCTCCTGCAGCTTCCTTGGTTCTTGTCCTTGGCAAAGGTTTGTCTTGTTGTTCCAGAAGTGATCTAAAGTCCTGGGGTCTGGGCCCCAATATTTATACTGCAAAATCCTTTGTCCTCTGAAGGCAGAGGTTCCGGTACCTTTTCCAAACAAGTTCTGTGCAGTCCTGGAGCACTTTGTTTACAGGACCTCGTCTTTCCTTTGTCAGGGTGGAACAGGGTCTTCAGACACACCACAGGAGGTGGAGCCAGCATTGTGGAAGGCAGGCACAGCCCTATTCAGGCCCAGGTGCTACTCCTCCCACCATTCTACATGGAAATAGGTATATTCAACCCTGTCTCCTGTCACTCACAAACCAGACATACAATACACAAGCTAGCAGAGGCAGGCTGGATGATTAGGTAAACGTGGTATTTTCAACCACTGAATGTTAAAACCAACTTTACTAAAAGATGCATGTTATCATCCTGATTCAGGCATACTAAATTCGAATTTCTACCATGTTCCCTGGGTCAGTTAGGATTATAAGATGTTATAATTAAACTGCCCATTCTGACCTATGGAGACAGGTAGCCTTGCAATAGTGAAAAACTAAAATGGCTGTACTTCATTATTAGGACATGCCACACACATCAGTGCATGTCTTACCCTTTACATACAATGCACCCTGCCCTTGGGCCTACCTTAGGGGTGTCTGATATGTATAAAAGGGAAGGTTTAGGGACTGGTAAGTGGGTGCACTTGCCAAGTAGACATGGAAGTCCTAGACTGCAAACAGGCACTGCAGTGGCAGGCCTGAGACACACTTTACAAGCTGCTTCTGTAGGTGGCACAATCAGTGCTGCAAGTCCACCAGCAGCATTTGATTTACAGGCCCTGGGCACACGTGGGGCACTGTACTAAGGTCTGACAAGTAATTCAAACAAGCCAGTCATGGAGTCACGAATCATTACATCAATTTACCATAGGGAGTACTTGCACTGTGGCACTGAATAGCAGTGGCACAGTGCCCAAAGCATCTAAACCAGCAAAACATATCAAAAACAGAGGAGGCAATCAGTGAAAAATGGAAGGGGGACTCATGCTAATGGTACCAGGTCTAACAATGTGAGATTCAGGAAAATACTTATTCAGAGGAAACATAAGTAAGATCAGCAATTTAGTTATGATTTCAATGTTCAGATCAAAGTTTGGACAATTGAAATACCAGTACTACAAGAGTCAAAATTGTTTTTAGAACTACAAAGTGTTAATGGACCCATAGTTAACAACTGTGGATTGATTCAAGAATGGAGCTCATGGGACTATGACATGTTACAAAAACAAGATCGTATAGGTGTTTTTTTTGCTTTAGTTTCTATATAACTATGGTGTTCAATGAAATAACACAGCATTGATGGATACATTTTAACTAGTACATCCAATTGGGTAAATACTATGATTAACAAGTTAAAAGCATCTTTGCCATCAAACTGTTGATACTAAGGATCAAAATTGGATTGCATTTGAGATAATTGGATATGACAATCAAGTCACTGTAATATTGTTAAAGTTACACAAATATAGGGATGAGAGATAATGTCTAAAGCTATTTAAGGATTAAGGGTATATACACATTTGGTATGTTATTTCAATTGTAACATTCATTTGCACAGGAATATGCCCTTTTAGGCATTCCCTTTAAATTGAGATGTGAATATACTGCTTCCACAAAAAACCTTTCTAATATATGTAGTAGTTGCTCAAGTTTCGTTTCAAGTTAGTGTGTTCATGCTTTTTTAAAGAAAATATTGATATATTGTTCTATATATGACTTGCCATAGCCCAAAGAAGTTGTTCCTAGTATTAAGAACAAAACACGTTGAATAAAGCTCAATTGTGTCTATGTCCTTATTGAGAAAGTTAAAATAAAGCATTACCTTGTGATATAAAGATGGTGGACTATATACACTGGAATTATGAACACAGGATGAATTATGAAACAGCATTTCTGCATAAACTGTTTTTGTTAGTGTAGCCCCAATTATTTAAAAAAAATGTTTGTGCTTCCTCGGGGTAACATTAAAAGATTTCAGCTGGACTCTGATGAATACTCAACACTTGCAATTATTTTAAGGGAATGATTGATTTGTATGAGGAAAGTGATCATAGCTACTGTTATAAATAGATCTCCTGTTATAAATAGATCTCCATGTACTCAGTAGCAACATACGTTTTTGGAGCCAAATCCAGACAGGTTATCGAAGCTGTCATAAGTAAACAAGGAGATTTTGATAAATTACCCCCTGCCGGATATGTCTGGTTAAATCAATTCTACGTCATGAGATCTTCTTTATTACGTCTAAGCAAAATAACATTGCCAAGCACGTGTGGGATCCTGAAACACTTCTGCGATAAAAAAAATCCTTTCATAGCCATTTGCTTTCCTTTATTACCTTTGAGAAAAACGAGGCAAAACAAGCACTGGCTAAGCCAATAGGTCGTCCCTTGGCAACTGATTGTGTTGAGTAGCCTGTGCCATAAAATGAAAAGAAGACAAAAAGAAAATCATGTCGCCACTTAAACCGGGCATACATAGATTTGCAATACAAATTTTACATTTAATAGAAGAGTGGATGTTTTTTAGAAGGCATGCGTACGTAAGCTAGAACAGAAAACCATTTTTAGTTTTAACAAAAATATCCTAGAAAAATAGGATCCTTATTGGCTCAAAGTAAATGTATTATTCGCATTGAATTACTGTAACATGAAGACATACTTAAAAATATTAGGGTGACTTAAAATGAAATTAAAACCGCATTGGTAAAGTACATTATTAGCCCATCAGCCCTGATACTGAAGAGCCCTTTTTTTAGGTGGATGTGCTTTGGATCTCAAAAGGCTCCAAATGCAACAGAGTCAGTGGCTAAAGTATGTTGACCCACTGCCTCATGTTCTATGCCGTGAAGGCTGTAGGCAAAATGTGAATGACAGTGGAACAGACCAGTAGATAAAGGGTGCTGACACTACTCATAGTTTTGTTTTGATTACAGATTCTCACATGATATTTTTCCTGAAAATGTGGGCCTATCCCAGTTCACACTCCATTAGTCCTTGTAAACAGTTCAGGAGCTGCAGATTCAGCCCCACCCGTTTTTCTGTTAACCTCTTCCCTCGACACTTGAGACCAAACTATTTTGTCTGATGCCCGATGGAGCTACCTGGTTTAGCTATAGAGGAGATGGACCGTGGATTCCCTCCTTGGTCTTTAGACAGACTTCCTTTCGTCTCTACGGTTGTCTCTTCCTTTATCCTCACTTTCTCACCTACCCTATCCCCCCACTACTTTTCCATCTCCTTTGTCTCCTCTCCTAATGTATTGCTGATTGTTTGATGTAATGTGTAATTGTTGATTTTTTTCTGTTATATTGTTGAACCACATTGTTGCACTTCCTTTCGTCTCTCCTGTCGTCTCCTCCCGCATCCTCCCTCTATTTATGTCTCTCCTTCTCTCCTCTCTCAATGTATTGAGACTGAACTATTTTGTCTGATGCCCGATGGAGCTACCTGGTTTAGCTATTGGGGAGATTGGCCGTGGATTCCCTCCTTGGGTGTCACCTACCCAGTCGGTCTTTAGACAGACTTCTTTTCGTCTCTCCTTATTGTCTCTTCCCTTATCCTTCCTTTCTCACCTCCCCTGCCCCCTCCACTACTTTTCTCTCTCCTTTCTCTTCTCTCCTAATTGTATTGCCTATTTTTTGATGTATTGTGTAATTGTTGAACTTTTTCTGTTACATTGTTGATTCTCATGTAAAGCGCTCTGATACCTTCGGGCCTAGCCAGCGCTATATAAAACTCTTTAAATAAATAAATAAATAAATATGCGTAAGCCTTAGCGGCATGCAAAGTGGGCACCTCAACCAGGGGAGCTCATGATGTGAGTAAGAGAAGCAAGATGGAAGATACTGGCATCCATGTGCATGCATGTGCAGCATGCGTGACTCTGAGGCTTTGATGCCCTGCAAACAGTGGGCATGAGTCGAGAGATTCCACTGTGAAAGGAGTGGAAAGAAATGGCAAAGGAGAAAACCAGCGAACGAAGGGGAGATTCAAAGTTACAAAACAAAGGGAGCTACAACCATGATAAAAAATTGATACAGCCGAGAAGTAACTTCTATTATGGTAAATGAATGGCATAAACAGAACAATGCAATGAAGAGTACGTAACAAGACTGTGTCACAAGAAAAGTGGACTTGGTGAATGAAGTGAGTTGCAAAAGGCATTGCATTGTAGCTGTTTGATCAATACTGATGCTTTATTCACTCTTTTTAATTTTCAAGGGGCTTTATTCGCTCTTTTTTATTTTCAGGGGCTGTGGGGTGAATATATTTTCTTCTAACCTGTCTACTTAGTGAGCAAATACAAAACAGAAAACGTATTCAGTCTATAAGCATAATTTACATTAGCTTTGAATGTCTTTGATAGCAACTTTTAACAAATTATTATCTTGCTGTCGTGTTGTCAGGCTAATAGTGCATCCCTAACTTTCCAGTGAGCCACATCTTGAATGTAGCTACAAAGAAGGGTGCAGGACTCTTACGTTGGATTAATGCAATTTACCACATGTATCTTCAGAGAGCTGATTGCTATGAGACAATTCCGCATTTGGGGCCAGATGTATCAAAGGGTTTTACCCAATCTGTATCTATGGGAAAATTCATTAGTACATATGGCCCTTGGTGTTTTTTTTACTGCTCACTCTATTTGGTGGAAAAACACAAAAAATATGGATGGGAAGTGAGATAATGTAATGTAATTACAATTCAATTGTTCGCCTGGCTATCTTTTCAAAACATTTGGCAATAGTGCCACACAGTGGTGAGAAATAAAAACCAGAGATCTTTAAAAAGTATAGTGTAGGAAAAATACAGTTTCAGTCAGTGTCGCTTGCTGTGTCTCACGTTGCGCGTTTCTCTAGAACCGGGCCAGCCCAATTGTCTAAAAAATTTGAAAACAATAGTAATAAAGCAAAAAATGACCATGTAATGAAGTGGGTCTTTTCTGCGCCCAATCGTCGATAGCAACATTCTGCCTAGGCAAAATGTTGTCACTCATACAGAAGGGAGCTGGTACCCGAAGTGGGATGCCCATTTCCCCAAGCTGCATGTTTTGGTGGATGGAGGCAAAATGTGAATTACATTTTAACAGGTCCACGAATAAAGAGGGCTGGCTGAATGCACTTGTACAATGATTTTATTGAGGAAATAACAAAATGTCTTGGCATACGTTACACCTTAAAATATTGAAAGGAAACTGTTCCTATAGGCATATCGGTATATATAAAGTAATACTACACTGCCTCCTTAAGGCAGATACATAGTACTGCAGCATTTAAGTAGCAATTCATACCCTTATGTGGGGTGCTGAAGCAGCATCACAATCACAGCTTGTGCCACAAGAGACAATCTGGTTCAGTGGCGTAACGTAACTTGAGGGGGGCCCCTGCACAAGGTTCATAGAGCGGGCCCCCTTCAGACTTAATCAGGGACTCTCAGGCCAGGCTATTGTGCTGAGGGGGCCCCTGGAGCTTGGGGGCCCATCCGCACCACAGGGGCTGCAGGGGGCTATGTTACGCCACTGGTCTGGGTACGCCTTACTGTCAGAGAGGAGGGCGGGCTGTTTATGATTTATAAAAAGTTACTCTTGAGAGAGACTTAGGGCCTTACTACGAGTTTGGTGGTCCGACAGCTGTAGGAGCGCATTTGCCCCGCCTGTAGTCCACGGCGCTGGCAGTCCAAAGACCGCCGTATTATGAGTTGACCACAAGGCTGGCAGTGTGGAGGCGGGATCTTGCAGCAGTGGTGAGTATTTTCCACAAATATATCGATGTCTGTGAGTGCATTTCGACTGCAGATGTGTCGGATGCACACATATGCATGATATGTGTGGAAAAATAACATATACCCATTACCAGGGATTCAGCCCATATGTGGGCAGCCCTGGGAAAGTGTATGTGGTTCGAAAAGGACTCACCTCAAGATCGCCGCAAACAGGGTCATAAATCTCTGAGTGATGCTCCTGCTGTGAAGGGTGGACCTGGAGAAAGGGATCCACATCGGAATCGGCCTAGAAGAAGAAAGGGGTGAGTATGCACCCCAAATCCTTTGTCACCGCCACCCTTAAGCAGGCGGGCGGACCACTGTGGTCCGCTCGTGGAACAGGCAACTCAAAATACGGATGGCGGTTTAGCTCCCCTGTACCGACGTATGACGGCTACCTATCCGCGACTGAGAAACCAGCAGTCGGCAGTCTGCTGGCAGTCCCGACGGTCCAGCAGTGGTCTGTGCAAAGCCAATCCACCCAACTAATAATACGGCGGTCATACCGCCGAGTTCACTGCACTCAGACCGCAACCACCGATGCGGCAATCCACGGGAGCCACAAATCCATAATAAGGTCCTTGATGTTACAGATCAGTAACTTTCTTATATTCAATTTCAAGGGACCTTCATTAATATTCCTAAATATTAGAATAGAATAGCAAGGAAATCCCTCTCTGGGAGGAAGGGCCATGAAGGATGGAAGGAAAAAACTTTCCATTAAAATGGTATAAACGTGCAACTTTCATTTGTAGAGGAAAACTATACTCTGACGTCTATATTTAATAAGAAAATAAAGCAAAAACAGGTATGCTCTTTCATGATTTACTATACATACAGTTTTTCTGCAACTGCTCTCTTAGCAATGTTCAAAAAGAAACGTCTACGTTCTTGGAATGGTGTACTTAATGAACGAGCTGTTATAATGTATCCATCTTCCTTTATACCTTTTCGTAATATATGGGAAACGAAACCATAAAAATGTCTTGTTAACCACTATGACCCTGATTATGTGTGGGCCAATTAGTCTGATTTGTGCAGTAACTCCTATTACCACACATATCCTATGAGTTTTATGATAACCCACTCTCCCCCTCCCCCCCTCCTTCTACAGGTGAAACCTTACACATAATCATCAAGGGAAAAATGCCAGCTGAATATCAGAACATGTGGATTTTTGTGTGGAAAGCACCGAAATGCATATATTATTCCCCAAACACTCATGATAGGGGATAATGATGCACCTAATAAATACTGAACACCTCGGTGTTGATTTTTATCAGGTGCGATTATTATCACTTGCAATAATGGCCGACTCGTAATGTGGGCTATGCTTCTATGGGTAACGCCCCATAAGGAGGCTAATACTTCACCTGTCTATTTAATATTCATTTCCAGTTTGCAGAGCCTTTACTGTTAGCACCAGCATTATTTGGAAATACTGAGAGTTATAAGTTCAGTTTGTATTAGCTACAGTGGTACCAATGGGCTCTGATTATTGTTTGCAGACTGTGTGTAAATATGTGGGCCTACTCAACTTGTGTAACTTATGTGCAATACCCCCTGTACTGGTAAAAATGATGGATTTTGTTTTATGAACTTAGCTTTTATGCACTCAAAATAATTGATATTCGGCAATCGTCTATAGTAGTTTAATTCAAATCTTAGATATTTATTGAACGGTTTTTTTAATGGAATTTTATACTGAAATACTGTGGTTTTATGTATGTTTTTATGTATGCTTTTATGACTTAATTGTTGAATAAAGTATGATGATGAAAGGCACCAATATAGGTACCAATATAACAACTTTACACATTTGCAAAATGTAGCTATGTATGGCTCTTTATATACATGCAATACATGCAGAAGAATAGACTTAAGAGTGGTGATTATTTGCTTTCAAAATAAAATCTACCTAAAAAATATTTGTACCGTGACAAAAAAAAGAAAACAAACGGCTGAAGGTTACAGTTTTGCTAAATCATCACACAATTGTTAAGGACACCTTTAAATACCAAGTAAAAAGCATTATTGTGTTTAAATTCATTAACGTCGTCACACACATTCCCAACATAAAACACAGCAAAACAAAATCATAAAAGCATAAGCTAAACACTTACTTTAAATTTAAAATCACTCTTTCTGCTTGTACTAGCCTTTATTAGAGAAGAAGATAATATTAGTCACTGTACATAGACTGGCCCTGATTTAACTTTATTATTCAATAAACATGTTTATGTGCTGGTTACTGTGCCCGTTTTAAATCAGAGTGTATGATTACCAATCGAGATAGACAAAAGTGGTGAGAAGTGAGCTATTTTATAGTGATACACATTATGTTTATGCAACATCGTCCCAAGTAATCTTACATCTGTGTCATCATGGAACAGAATTGAACAGCCCTTCACAGCTAATGCACACATTTACTTATTCTACGCAGGTTTTAATACCAAAAATAACAATTTTAGCAACACTCTTCTTTCAAGATCTAGCTGTTTCCACATGCAGATAATGTGCATTCGTTCCAAGTCAGATGGAACAGACTCTACACATCTCATTAGTTTGTTGTTTGGCTGAGACCTCACCTGGGTTTTCTGTAGGGGAGACACAAGGAGCGAAGGAGGAGTGTCCCAAATGTCACTTGAATGACACTTGAGCAGTTCTTTACCAGTGTTAATATACCTGACCCGTGGGCAAAAATGGTGGCCATCCTGATTTATATGGGTGCAGATGTTGTTTAACCGCTACCGCGGTTTCCCGCTGTACGCGGGAATTTCAAAAATGGCTTGATCGTGACAAAGCCAGCTCGTCATCCGCGCACCGCAGGTAACGTTGATGACGAGCTGGCTTTGTCATCAGCATCGAAGGGGTTAAACTGATTGTCCTAAACCTTCTGAGATTATTCCATAGCAAAGATGTAAAAAGGTGGCTGAATTAGCCAACTCCTCTGTTAGTAAACCCAATCCAAGGCAGAGTTGGTTATGGATGGTACAACTAGGTTGCTCATATAATTTTCTTAACATCTCTCACTCGGCTTTTTCTATCCAAGTGTTTAGTTAAACTAGTCATGTGGATAACCTGTATCTTAGAGATGCCCGCTACCTAATTGTGATTATATTCATCATCACACTGACTGAGGGATTGTAAAGTTAGGCATACAATCTACAGTGCACAATTCTTTAGGGACACATTCCTGCGTTTTAATTGGTTAGGTGATGGAGTACTGAAGCCAAGTTTCTTACCCAGACACCTACATAGTTCCAGGTGACAGTGCTCTAATTTTACATTACCAACCAACCAGAGGCCCCGTGATCTGTTTTTATCAAGCACCATAACCATAGTCTTATTACTGTTAATGAGTAAATTACTACTCTTCCTATAAACATCCAGGGCCTCCAAGGGTCTTAGAAGACCCACATGGGTGCAATCAAATACTACTGTATTGCATCATCAGCATGTTGCAATACGTGTATGTGCTGATGATCCATCAAACTGGGTAGAAATGAATTTGCCGTTCCCAAGACAGGTGTAGTGTAGTTCCTATTATCCCAATAGGCTCTGCGCATTGGAATAATACCTTCAATAGTATAGGCCTAGACCAGACGTTAACTAGGTCTACTACTGTCGATATTAGACTTAAAGTTTTGGGTTTGCCAGCTAGCTCAGAGTTCACTAGAAACTTTCTCGAATAGGCAAGGAGGAGTTGAACCTCCCTGGATAGACAAGAAGGGATTTAGTTTCTGACAACCATAGAACATGACAACTTTGCTCTCCCCTAATCAAGAGTGTATCTCGAGAGTCGTGTGAACAAAAGGCAATTTATTTTACTCAGTCAGTACGTGCATTCTTAGTCTCATCAGATTGTAGAGAAAAGGAAGAGACGGGCGTGTTCAATAAAAGATGTTATTTATTGATCAGTCTCTTTTCTCATACAAGAGAAATGGATCGATATTATTGCAATACTTATGGTTAAGTAAAGTGCATACATTAAAAGCAGAAGTATAAAATAATACTGTAAAAACATTGATATGGTTTCTAAGCCATATGAAGGTTTAAAATGAATAAGATATATTACATACACATATACATTTGACTAATCGTACTCAACTGGTGTTTCTAACTACGCCTACCCCGTGTACCTGACCTAAGTCTAATGCGTGGGCGGGAATAGAAAGTTACAGTTTAAGTTAAGTTTGTTTTGCCAAGTGACTGACTAAAGAATTCTCTGTGAGGGGTTATTCAGTTCTGTACCTGGAATCTAGGATGGATGAGGGATGGTATCTCTCGTCTCTGGTCTCGATATTCCAGGCTGCCTGCGAGGGCTACCCGGAAGCGCCGGAGCTGGATTTCTCGGCAGGAGAAAGGCAGCGTCTCGTTCTCAGCGCGTCAGAAAGGCGGGGCTGCGCCAGCGGGGTCTGCTCTGCTCTGGGCTTCGGCAAGTCTGGCTGCTCCGATCTCGTCACCACCGCGTGTCTTTGCATAGGGCAATATCGGTAATATTTATACCTTTAAGGTGCCGAGATTGACGTAAGGATGGACATAGATACGTCAATAAGGATGTCATACGACCAGGTCGTTAGCACATTCTTTTGCTGAAGTTCTCGGTGAAATCAAAACAATGGCCGCAGGGTTTTTCCCAGGTTGTCATAGGTTTGATTTGTTTTGAGAACTCCGTATGCCTTATCAGGGGCTGGAGGAATATCGCTTGTCTAATTAGATGGCAAGCGTTATGACTTAATCAGATAACACGTTCCTGTGCCGTAGTGTGGCTTTATCAGATAACGGTTCCTGCATCATGGGGGTTTTCTGCCTCATGGGATGGCTGCTAGTTAACTTGTTAACCAGAATAGGGTCAGGAATAGGGGGATCGATACAGAACCTATAGGAATACATCACACCCACTCCACGCTAACTATGGACATATTTACGAATCTATGCATAGTAAAACATACTGTAGAGTATCGTGTATACCTTACCATCCCAAAATACATAAATGCATTTTGAAAACATCAAATATACGGAAAACAGTCACATGTAATGTATGCACACAAGCTGTAGAATAATGCTAAAGTAATCACGCATATCTATACATTATAACTAACATGTATATGAGAATTTACACATGAAATGGCTCTTAATACAGAAAAAAGGTTCGAGACCATTCCATCACAGAATAAAATAATTATGAACATACCAGCGGGCAGCTAATGTCTATAAAGTATCTAAAAATAGAAATCTTAGTTCTCTAAGAATAGTTCTTACTTTAAGCAGAAAATAAGTGTCCCGAAAAATTCGTAAAAATATTTTGGGGCTGCTGAAAAAAAAATTGCTGTCCGTGAACTGGAGGGAAAATTGTTCATGGTATTTTGCTATTCTAGTTGAAGGCCAAATTCAGGGAACGCCGTGTGCGAGCTTGCTCAAAAGTCTCTATTTCTGCTCTGGTGAGAACATCATATCATTTAGACTCTCGAAAAAGTTGTCAACAGCTTCCTGGGAGAGTTCCACTAACTCGGAAATAGGTGTAACCATGCATTCGTGCGCATGATTGTCTCCATTGACATTCTGATTAATGTCGCTGACAGAAGGTCGTACCTGATCGATGCTGCTTTCATCTTGAACTTCACTACCCCTTAATCGTAGTGGTGAAGCTTCCACGAATGCCGTCATCAGGATTGGTAGCCTTTGAGGGCAGCACAAAGCATGAGCCTTTATCGGACTCAACAATGTTTCTGCATCCATTGGCGCATCCGATTGTAGCGTCAGACAGGTGTCTAACACGCATTCTTCTCCGCATAGCAGGCACCTTAATACAGGTAAAACACATCGATGCCACATGGGTCGAAATGATAGAAACCAAGTCATGTTCAGGTCTCTAAGCCGGGATAGTCCCAGGATTTTTGATATCCGGTCCCGGTATCCAATGGCTAGGATTGTTTCTTCCCTTGTCGCAGGTGTTTTGTCTGTGACATGGTTTGCCATAACGAAATATAAGGACTAAGAATAGGATTCCTGCAATTAGTCCTAAAATGAGGGGAAGTCCGCCAAAAATCGAATGGACGAAATCTGGAAAAATACCCAGTATGGCTTTGAATGGTGTTAATGCCATCGAAAATACCGTCTTAAATACTTTTGAGACTCCACTGGTATCAGAAATATTTAAGATTTCATTCAGGATTTCTGCGAAATGTGTGGGGGAATTAGTTGATAATAAGGAGTGAATCTCTGCAGTCGTCCTTGCGACTAGGAGATCATACGTTTCTTTTGATGACGTGAGTCTGGTCGGCGTCTGAAGAAGCACTGTTTTCATTCTGCTTAAAGTATCTATTCGAATAGAAGTAATTTTCAAGTTGGGCCATGCCCTTGCCTCCCTGTCTGGAAGGGAGCTGGGGAACAATAAGCGTCCACAGCACTTGACCTTCGCAGTCGTAGTTACGAGATAAGGAGTCCCGGGCATAAGACTACAGCATCTGCGATCTACAATTAGAATGTAACTCCCATTATAGAGTCTTTGAAAGAATGGTTCTATCTCTGTTGCAGGTGCGCCTAGCTGGTGACATGAAAGGTTATTTGAGTTCCCTTCACAGGCTCCATGCAAACTAATTCCATTACACAGAAGTGTACCGCTCAGTGACATTGCACAATTATTGCCACTAAGAAACACTTTCTGGCCTTTATTACTGACACATGCATGTGAATAGGGCAAGTTCCATGTTGTTTTAATGTACCCCTTTCCCAGTTTATTGTACATGCCAGCCTGTATATAATTTTGGCAGTATTGAAACCTGAAGGTTGAGATTGGAATATTAATTATCCCATGTATTATCCATTCACTGACAGGTCGTTCTGACATTGTCACTGGTAATCTTTCTAGTTTCTCAATGCTCAGGATTGTATAATCAGCACCCTTCTGGGCCATACTGATTTGTTTATCAGTAAGGTTAAAGATATTGAAAAGTGACGTTGTGTTGATTAAACGCCAAGGCACATAGCCTGAACGCAGATTTTGTAACGTCCAGCCAAGCTGTACAATAGAACGCAATTGAGACTGACCGTGTTGTAACAACAGTAAGTCTTGCGATATTATGTCGATTGCTGAAGACACAATGCTGTCCAGAGAAAAAATTCTGGAGGACAGAGTCATTAACCCATTGTCCACTACAGAAAGTGATTTTTCCAAATTAATACGGTCAATTTCCCGTATCCTTTCTGCTGTCTCAATTTGAGTAACCTTCCAGGCCTCATTGTATGCTGCATATACAGAGGCTGCTATGAAACGCTTTTGACGCTGTTTGCGTGGTCCCATAGTGAAATCACGCAAGTCAGCACCATCAGTAAGTAAAGTTAGGTGTTGCTTGATTTCTGCCAGTGTGGAAGTTTGTAGCCATTGAAGGCATAATTTGCCCACACTGTAGGTGGTTATTATCCCTGGGTGATGTCTTTGGGGATATCTAGGGTCTGGCCTGGTCATTTTGAACCCCTGTGTTTTGTTCAGGAATCTGTTTTGACAGTTATTAGTATCTGTGGGCCAGATCAACCACTGTTTCCAATCTGGATGTGTTCTGTTTTGGTTTAATACATAATTTACGTCTATCTCTTCATCTGTGGAGCTATTGCTGTTCATTGTTGGTTTTGGAATAGACGGTTTATTTAAGTCTTTGATTTTGGCTAAGCCAAGACAGGTAGTTTGTTGAACAGTGTCATTTAAAAATATAATTTGTTCTGGGATCATGCAGGCTCTAAACAAAGCTTGTATACCCTGTACTTGCCATTCTTTTGTGCCCCAAACACTTTTCAATTCAACATTTTTGTCCCAATAATCAAAACCAAAAGTATTCATTTGTTCAAAGAATGAGTCTGAATATATCAATTTTGTGTTGGTTATCATGGTCTTTGTACCTGTCTTATTTGACAATTTGAAATAAAATGTTTCAGCATTACTTATGTTAAAACCTGAAAAGTATGAATATTTGTCATAAACGGTTCTTGAGCTTCCTTTTGGAGGGGTTGCACAATGTTCCCATTGATTATAATTTAAAACATTTCTAGGTTGTGCAGATCTATGTAGAAAATGGTTACCATAGCGGTTATAACAGTACATACTATCATAATTTGTCGAACCCTGCAAATAATCATGTTTGGTAAATTTAGCAGACATCACTAAGTCAGACATCATATTATTTATACTTTCAAAGTCCCAATCATCAGCAAATGAGCTTGGTTTTACAAAGTCACTCAATGAGATTTTAATCTGGTGTGGATATTTCAGGATTTCAACCGGACCATAGATTTCATAGTCAGTGGTATCCCATGCTACCCCACCCGGTATAGGATTGGCTGTGAAGTTGACTGAAGAAAGTTCTCTTTTATCGACGTGTGAAGATGTGTGTGGTTTGAGGATCAAGTTGATTTTCTGACTTGCTGTGTCCATTTTAGCATATTTTCCCTCAATGAAGCGTCCCAAAGTTAGTATCATGATGAGCCAAAGTATGAGGATAAATGCACCAAAACCCACCCAAAATTCAATCCATGGAGAAATCAGATATGTTTCTTTCAGTTGTTTCAAAAGTTCTTTAGCTTTATCTTTAAAGGTTTTTGTTGATGGCTGTGTTTTTGATTCAGTGAAGTCCTCAGAGGAATCATCGAAGTTTATGAAGTAGCCGGATGCAGTTCTGTCAATTGTTCCAATTGCTTCAGGATTACTGTTTCTTGCATAGTCGTTTGTTACTTCATTATAGGTTGGTGTGTCTCTGCTAAATGTTTTTATTTGGGTTTTCAGAGGTCTAAGTTCCATTGCATTGTTGCATAGTCCTTGTTGTAGTTCTGTAGGCGTTTCGAATGTGATTAGCCTCTTAGATTGAGCCTCTGTGTTAGTAGCAAATCTTGGTGTTCTACTACTTCTGGGGAGTCCACTTGGCCTACTATTTGTTATCGGCCACATGTTGTGGTTTTACCAGGTCGATGGATACAACTCGGTTCTCCTTTTTACCAGCAAGCGGCGGTAGTACTACTGATCTTGTCCCGTTGACAGACAAGACAGGAACTGCTTTTCTGTAAGAAGGCCCAAATTCCTTCTTTACCGCGATCTTTTCTCTGACTAGATCCCCGACTTTTGGAATCCAGACAGGTCTTGCTGGGACAGGTGGTGGTTCTTCAGTGGTTGTTGGCTGCTGTTTCAACTTTATGTTGCTCAGGTCTTTTCTTGTTTCATTTAAGTCCTGTAAAATAGCCAAACGAACTTTGATATCAAAGCTTTTTTCCTTTACCACTGAAGTCTGACTGTCAAGGTCAGAGATTAACATCCTAGTTCCAAATAATAATTCGTACGGACTGAATCCCTTCAGAGAATTTCTTGGCAGGTTATTTAGACTACGTTGGACACTTATTAGATGTTTGACCCACCCAGCTCCCGAACCTAATACCTTTGCCGTTATAGATTGCTTTATGTCACGGTTTTTTCTTTCAACAATTCCGTTCCCCTCAGGGTGAAATGGACAAGAGTACCGCAATGTCACGCCCATGCTGACCATGGCCTCCTTATAAGCTCTAGAGCTAAAAGCAGGACCATGGTCCGAATGCAGCATGCCAATTGCGTATGTGCTGATAAAGACTCGCAAATCTTTTATAACAGTTCTGGCGTCAGCCGTTCGCTGGGGCCACATCCATATGAATCTCGTACATGAGTCCACTGCAACCAAGATATATTTATAGTTACCATCCCTTTGTAAGGGACCACAGTGGTCTAGGTAAACACAGGCTAATGGTTTATCCGAGATTAGAAGGGGCGTCTGCGCTGGGCGTCTCACCGTTGATACTTTCATTCTTTGACATATTTCACATTCTAAAACATAGTTCCTTGTTTGTCTTCTCATTTGTGGCCACCAGTATCTCTGTTTCAATAATGATACTGTGGCTGAGACGCCAGCATGTATAGAAGCAAGCCCTTCATGTGCCGCTATTATCAGTCCTAACCTATGCTCCATGTTTGGAATTGCCCTATCCCCCACTCCAGGGATTCGAGCAAAAGGAACATTGTTTGCATCAGTTATGTATGAGTATTTTACTGGAAAGCCTTTCGGGAGTGTTTCTATCGAATCCCTTTCTGTAGCGCTGACAGCCTGTAATATTTCGCTGTCTATTTTTGTTTTTGACCGAGTGATGGCAGCTACGGAAGCCGTTTGCACAGCTGCCTTCGCGGCCTCATCAGCCAATGAATTCCCTGCAACGTGAACGCCATCACGTTGATGACTCAGTGTATGTATCACGTGAGTCTTTGGTAGTTCTTTCTGTAAAAGAACTACTTGTTCCCAGAGCATTTTATGCTTGATTGTGCCACCTTTCGCATCCTTGAAACCATTCTGAAGCCAGATCTGCAAGTATTCATTGTAAGACTGAACGCAATAATACGAATCGCACACTATGAGTGTGAGGAATTCTCGATCGGTATTTTCAAGCGCCATCTTGAACGCCAGTAGTTCAGCTCGCTGAGCTGTACAATCTCCTAGAGATTGTGTTTTAGTGATAGCTGGTTTAAATTTCCCTTCGTGCCAGCAACCTTTAACGATCGCGCACGCAGCACTGTAGGCTTGTTTACCCCCTACTGCGGGTTGTGCTGATCCGTCTGTGTATATTATACAGCCGTAATGGTCTAGAGGCAGAATTTCGGTCGGCGGAGGACATTCAAATTCATATTGGAGAAATTCTTGTGTTTTTAAGTTAGGATCAAATTCGTATGCCACGTCTGTTGCAGCAAGAGAATTAGCCCATTGTATCCATCTCGGATGGAGCGCTTTAGCATTTGGAATGCTTGCTTTTGTTACAGCCTCTAGGGCTGGTATTGGTGTCACGATTATTATTCGTTTACCTTGTGCCAGGGCTCGTTCTTTTGCTATAGCTGTCTGTGTTGCAGTAGGAATTTTTTCCGTTGGGCTAAATTTCATTTCAGCCTTGGTGTACAAGTGTGATTTGAATGCAATTGGTACCTTTTCTCCCTCATTAGAGGTCAGGTATGTGAATCCGCATCTTCCTGGGATGACTCGAATCACAAGATTGCGTGTGTTATCATGTGTTTCTAATTTTGCTTTAATTAACATGTCTGTTTGTAAGGATCTAAAAATTTCTGTGTGTATTTGAGTCCAATTGGTTCTTTTAAAATCTGGTTTTATTAGATCATAAAGGGGTTTGACCCTTTCTGCGTAATTTGCAATGTATGTTCTTCCGAAATTTAGGAAGCCTAGAATTGACTGTAGGTTTTTTAGTGTTCTAGGTGCTTGGAGTACGGCACATTTCTCTAGGAAATTGTCAGCCAGGCTTTTGCCTTCACTTGATAATTCGTATCCTAAGAACAGGACTGTTAGATGGGCAATTCTGGATTTTTTAAAGTTGAATTTGTAACCCTCTGCTGCGAACCCAAGTATTATGGTGTTCACTCTCTTCAAGTGAGTATCCAAGTCATCATCTGTTAAGTATATGTCGTCGACATAAGATAATGCTTCGTCATCATATGTTTGTAGTAATTCTGTTACTCTCGCTGAGAATACCCCTGGGCTATTCTTGTACCCCTGGGCTAACCGACAGAATTGTTTTTGAGTGCCATTTATTGAGAATGCAGACAAATATCTGCTCTCTGGTGCTATGTTTTGACAAAAGAATCCATTAGAGATGTCTAATGTTGTTTTGTATTTTTTGCGCACTATGTTATTCATTAGTGCAGCACTATGCGAGTTTTGCACTGCAAAAGTTTTGCAACATGAGTTAAGATGTCGGTAATCCAAAACTAGACGATATGAATTGTCTGGTTTGGAGACCGGAAACAAAGGGTTGTTCATTTGTGAGGTGCAAGTTTTAATCACCCCCTGGTATTCTAGCTGATCTAGGATTTCTTTTACCTGCTTTTTAGCTTCTTGCTTAATTGGGTACTGCCTTTGTGCAGTAGGTTGTGATTTTAACTGGATTTTGTGAGGAGGAGAGTCCTCATCCCATCCTACATGATTTTTATATAAAGCAGGAGCTAGAGCTACTGCCCACTTTCTGGCAAGTGTATATTTTTTATGAATTGGGATATGATTTGAGAAGGCAGGCATAATTATTTCTTCGCCATGAGGGCACTCCCTGACAAACTCTGGTGGCCAGTCTTTTTCAGCTAGAAGGATGTCATAGCCCTTGGAGAGATTATCCCAAAATAGTCCCCTTATTTTTCTAGTCTTATCCCCCTCTATACGTAAAGTTATTTCATATATTTTGTGAGGTTTGCTAACTCTGGTGTCTGCAGTTTCCACTTGAAGATATTCATTCGTGTCCACTGTCTCCAGATGATTCATAAGGACTTTGCGAGCTATGCTCACTTCTGCTGCGCTGTCTAGCATTGTCTGAGCCCATTCTCCGTTTTTCAGTTGTGTCCTCAGTATTCTCGGCTTTGTTAACTACCTTGATACTGGCTACCTTCTTTTTTGGAAATTGTAATTTCTTTTTTAGCTGAGCAGGTTCCTTGTCTTTGGACTTGGCGTGTTCTTCTCTTTGTTCTGATCGTCCTCTTCTTTCCGATTTCTGCGAGGAAGTCTGAAAAGATTGAGAGGGACGTGTATCAATGTCTTGATATCTATCAGGCTTCTTTATATTATCCCTATTTCTAAGGTTATATCTTTTCCCAGAGGGGTCACTCTGGGGTGACCTGTGTCTTTGGTTCGGAGATTTTTCTCTTCGCCTAGGAGACCTTCCTCTGGACTGGAATTTCTTTTCTTTAGGATTGGATTGTTTGTTTCCATCCCAGCTCTTTTTTTGTGATGTTGAGTTATTATTAAAAAATATTTTTTCAAGACTTTCAATCAGTTGTGGTTTTACTGGTATTCCACCTAAACTATCTCTACCTAGTTCCTCATAGGATTTTTCTATGATTCTGGCAATTTCAGCTGGTTGGTCTGCTATATCTGTCTCTTTTAACCTCTGGCGGATCGCCACGTTTGCTGCTTCTCCCTTTATGTTGGCTAATAATATAGCCGAGACCTGCTTGAAGTCTTTTAGTAATTTCATACCAAGAGTTAAAGCGGGTTGTGGGCCATATTCGTCTTGAATTTGTTTTAGCACATCTGGTATTACCGAAATGGATGGAACACCGTGCGTTTTTGTGTAGATGGAAGCAAAGACTGTACCCCAAGTGTCACAGTCCTCAATGTGTGGTGCGATTCCCATTGGAAGACAGATAGTCAGAATCCTGTGTTTTTCTAACGGGGTGGTGTCTGGAAACACAGCCTCTATTTGGGTGATTTTTTGTGCTAACCAGAATGGTATTTGTTCCCGTTTAGCTGGTACTTTACCTAGGCAGGATTGTATGTTCTGTGGTGTAATTTTATTTGTGTTCCCCTGGTGAGGGGTCAGCTGTGGAATTTTAATTGCTGGTTGAATTGTTGAAGTCCGCATCACATATTGGACTAATTGTCTATGTAATTTTATTAATTGTTTTAGCTGTGTTAAAAGCTCTGCTTGAGACATCCCATTGATGTCTGGATGTGGTGTGTATCCGGCTAGGACCGGCCACGTTGCTCCTGGTCTACCTAATGGACCGAGCCTGGTGATGTGATTATTATGTTTTAGGGCGCCATTAAATAAGAGCAGATGCTCTTGAAATTTAAGTGGTACTTCCACCTCCTCGAAAGGAGTGTACTCATTAGGAGGGTCCTCTGTTTTGTAATAGTGGAAGTACTTTGTTACAGCATTTGCTGCTGGAAAATGTATCCATGAATAATATACCTCTGTCTGCCGATATTCGTGTGCCTCAATCACGAATATGACTGTGCCACCTCTAGGTGTCAGTCCATTTTCTATAAGTTTTAAGGTTATAGATTTCCTTTTGATGACCGGGATGAGTATTATATCCTGGTCTGCGTCTTGCAGTGCATTATCAGCTGCTGCGAGTTCAGTTGCTAATCTAACTGCCTCTCTTTCATCTTCACTGTCTACCATTTTACCGACAGGATGGTTACTTTGTTTGTTTGCAGATCAGGTTTCTTATGGAAACAAAGATTAGATGCACAATATTTTGGAACGGTTTATCCTTCAACGTTGACTAAACCAAGTACCATACATAGGAGTCTTTGGAGTATTTATGGGAAAAAAGGGGTCTGAGTGAGAAAGCACGACTGAGTTACTCTAAATGTCTTACGTTAGTTTTATCGCCCTTCCAAACACGTTGGGCGCCATGTAGTGTAGTTCCTATTATCCCAATAGGCTCTGCGCATTGGAATAATACCTTCAATAGTATAGGCCTAGACCAGACGTTAACTAGGTCTACTACTGTCGATATTAGACTTAAAGTTTTGGGTTTGCCAGCTAGCTCAGAGTTCACTAGAAACTTTCTCGAATAGGCAAGGAGGAGTTGAACCTCCCTGGATAGACAAGAAGGGATTTAGTTTCTGACAACCATAGAACATGACAACTTTGCTCTCCCCTAATCAAGAGTGTATCTCGAGAGTCGTGTGAACAAAAGGCAATTTATTTTACTCAGTCAGTACGTGCATTCTTAGTCTCATCAGATTGTAGAGAAAAGGAAGAGACGGGCGTGTTCAATAAAAGATGTTATTTATTGATCAGTCTCTTTTCTCATACAAGAGAAATGGATCGATATTATTGCAATACTTATGGTTAAGTAAAGTGCATACATTAAAAGCAGAAGTATAAAATAATACTGTAAAAACATTGATATGGTTTCTAAGCCATATGAAGGTTTAAAATGAATAAGATATATTACATACACATATACATTTGACTAATCGTACTCAACTGGTGTTTCTAACTACGCCTACCCCGTGTACCTGACCTAAGTCTAATGCGTGGGCGGGAATAGAAAGTTACAGTTTAAGTTAAGTTTGTTTTGCCAAGTGACTGACTAAAGAATTCTCTGTGAGGGGTGTGAGAAGTTGGCCTGATGTGCAGTGCTCACTATTCTAGTGATCACTATATATCAGTCCAAACAACCCTTATTGATGATTGGTTGTAAGTCAACCTTATAGACCAGCTATCCTAGTAGCATGGATACGAGCAGTCTAAGGCTAAGACTCTAGAGGGCGTGTTAAGCCAGCTGTTTTACCATCACATTACCCCTTGAACACCCAGTGAAAGGACACCACACAAGTTGTTATAAAAATAAACAGTGTATTTATTTATAACAAGACTACCCTGGCTCTTTATGAGACAGGGAGCTAAGCACACAACAAAACTCTTATAAAAATACTTAAGTTAGCACAGTATACACAAATGCCCGAGGGGCACGAAAAACCATATACTCTGAAAGTGGAATGCGAAATTACTAGCAGGTAAGTACAGTACTAATAGGCTTTGGAATCGCTAGGACTTGACTATGGAATCGTTAGATTACTTCTAGGAGGCCCAGGGGACTCGGGTGCAGAGTGTGCACTCTCACGCGGGATGCGGGACAAAGTCTATGATAGCTAGTAAAGTTAAAGTTAGTGTTTACGGGCGAACCCGACCTGGTAGGAAGAAAACGACAGTGGATCCTGACCCTTGGATAGTGAGGCTATGCTGGGGCACCGAAATGCCGAAGTTACCTAGCCCAGGGGCTGCAGCTGCATAGGTCTCAAAAGACGTCGGGAATCCTCGTAGACGAACCAGGAGCCTGGAAGAAAGATGCTGGCAGGCGGCCAGTGAAGAGAGTTCGAGTTGATCCAAGCCTGGATCTGGAAGATGGATGACACCTGAAAGCAGAGGGGACCAAGTTCGTGACTACTAGCCAGTAGTCAGTGGGTACCAGGAGGGCACCGGATGGTAGTCACCTCGACTAGGTGAGTGGGCGACGCTGTGCTCTGCAGATCTCACGGACCAGGAGGCGTTGTCGGCGACCAGGATGGAGAGGCGAGCTGTCCCACGATGGATGAAGCTGTCGGCGTCGAAGTACCCAGGATTGGGCAACAAAGCCTTGGCTAATTCAAGCCCACGCGGTGGACTCAAAATGGCGTCTTGAGTGGACTAGGAGGGTCCGGGGTGCTCCTCTTCTGGAAGGGAGCAAGAGCCAGTCTGGAGCAACCAGACCAGCAGCAGTGATGTCGTCGGGCGTCGTTCAGAAGGCCACAAGCCAGCGGGCTAGTAGCCAAACAACGTGGTGAGCAGCAAAAAGCAGAAGGGCCCCACGCCGATCGTGGAGATGCTGGGGGGCTGCTCTTCGGTGCTGGAGCTGCTCAGGGTTGGGGCTTCTCGGACCCCAAAGCACTCGCCAGGAGATTACTCGGCGGGCTTGCTGTGAAGAAGTCGTGCAGTCTTGGCAATAGTCGGTCCCTTGAGGTCTCGTCGCACTCACGGTTCTCAGCTTGGCTGTAGAGGTGAGTAGAGGTCGGAGGTGCCAGGGAAGCCGGGTCTTGTCGAGCTGGGCAGTCGGATTCCAGAGGAAGGACTTGCAGCAGACCGCAGTGTTCTTAAGGTGGTGCCTGCGGATGCAGGGTGACTACTCCTTAGCCACAAGGGAGAATCTTGAAGAAGAAATCTTGATGTCCTTTCGTAGAAAGTCGTGTCTTGATTCCAAAGACGATCTAATTTGGAAGGGGGCCTGCTCCTACCTTTATCTGGGAAAAGGGGGCTGGCACGCGACTAAGTCCTGCCCTATGGGTGGGACCAGGAGGGGGGTGGTTACACCCCTCTCCTTTGGTGGGCTTTCCCCAGGCCAGGGGCTGGAGTGTCCCTGGAACTGGTTTCAGCCGGCCTATGCACAGTGAGCACCGGGGATCCACTTGCAGTCACCTTCCTCTGTAGCCCTGCCTACCTGGAATACACAAAACCCTGTCTGGGACGGTGCTGGCACCGCCCCTGGCAGGAAACCCTTTGTCCTTGCCTCCTGCTCTGGGAGGACTCCCAGCAGCAGGAGGGCAGACTTGTGTCTCGGTGGCAGCATCCATTTTGTGGAGCTGGGGCTATGTCTGACTTTAACCGGGGTTACAGGTTACATACATGTCGTGTCCCTCTAGAAGGGTGGAATGCTAACCCCGTCGCCAGAATTGGCGAGGGGTTAGTATTCCAATTCGTATGACACCTTACTCGACATGTTTTGATAAAGCGATACCAGAGTTGGCATATAACCGCGAGGATTATAATGCACTTAAGAGTATATGGTATGCGATATCATGGAAACGGCTAAGGGATGGATCCCGAAAGCCGCAGACAGGCTCAGCTCATGCCAGAGCACCATCTCACACGATTCCAAGCACTCTGCCTTCAGGATTGTTAAGGCCTGCCATAGGAGTGACTGATAGGAGATCTGTGTGTCCATTTTTAGGGTTAGATATAGGTATACTATATCTAAAGCAAAGGGTGATTACACCACCTTGCCCCAGCTGTCGTGCAGCCAGTTGTGTCAGTTTAGTTAGTCAGCCCAGGGGTGGCACAATACATGCTTCAGCCCCTGGGAGACTTCTGGGTGCACCTCAGCCCTGGGTACAGGGACTTGGAGAGGGCCCAGTGCCAATTCAGTACCTGAGTACAATTTGGATAGAGAGAACAGCTAGGCTGTGGGTCTGATTAGCAGGCCCACAGCCAGGGAAAGTCGTAAACCAGTGCAGCAAAAAGCAAACATCTGGGTGATCATAGGATTGCAGACCCTACTCTCCTACAAGGGGTTATTCAGTTCTGTACCTGGAATCTAGGATGGATGAGGGATGGTATCTCTCGTCTCTGGTCTCGATATTCCAGGCTGCCTGCGAGGGCTACCCGGAAGCGCCGGAGCTGGATTTCTCGGCAGGAGAAAGGCAGCGTCTCGTTCTCAGCGCGTCAGAAAGGCGGGGCTGCGCCAGCGGGGTCTGCTCTGCTCTGGGCTTCGGCAAGTCTGGCTGCTCCGATCTCGTCACCACCGCGTGTCTTTGCATAGGGCAATATCGGTAATATTTATACCTTTAAGGTGCCGAGATTGACGTAAGGATGGACATAGATACGTCAATAAGGATGTCATACGACCAGGTCGTTAGCACATTCTTTTGCTGAAGTTCTCGGTGAAATCAAAACAATGGCCGCAGGGTTTTTCCCAGGTTGTCATAGGTTTGATTTGTTTTGAGAACTCCGTATGCCTTATCAGGGGCTGGAGGAATATCGCTTGTCTAATTAGATGGCAAGCGTTATGACTTAATCAGATAACACGTTCCTGTGCCGTAGTGTGGCTTTATCAGATAACGGTTCCTGCATCATGGGGGTTTTCTGCCTCATGGGATGGCTGCTAGTTAACTTGTTAACCAGAATAGGGTCAGGAATAGGGGGATCGATACAGAACCTATAGGAATACATCATACAGGCAGAGACCTAATATAGGGAGACTGAGAAGCATGGAGGCCAGCACACATCCCTGTGTCACCACTATATGAGCTGAGGTGGCGCAACAACTTGTTTCCCTGCCCCAGTTTAATCTGGACACTTCTCACAGGATTTCAATGGTCCTTCGGAGCGTGTTGTCTATGGGGCACATGCATCAAAGGTTTTTGCGATTGCAAACGGTGAGATTCGCAAAAATCGGCCGTTTGCGATTGCAAATTGGCCTTTGGAGATGCATGAAAGTGTTTCATATGCGCAATTTAAGAATTTGCAATTATCCCTCGCCCAATTTTGATTTATATCGGTAATTTTTTACTTCGCCAGGCAATTTCATTAAAAGCGAGACCAAATACTCCAGTTACTATTGATTCAGCTACCTTTTTTTATCGGACTGGGACTCACAGATACAAAGAGCCCATCAGCTTCCTCTGATCCAAAGAAACAAGGGAAGTCAGTACCCTCACCCAATTTTGATTTATATCGGTAATTTTTTACTTCGCCAGGTAATTTCATTAAAGGCGAGACCAAATACTCCAGTTACTATTGATTCAGCTACCTTTTTTGTTCGATCAGATTTAAGCAAACTTACTATGGAGCGACGTTGGAAACTACGACAATATATCGATCCAATAAAGGACATGGGGGGCCAGGCTTTTTTACAGGAACCCGCCAAGTTAAAGGTTCTAAAGAATGGCCGCACATACTACTTTTTGGAAGAAAGCGAAGTTGAGCAAGTTCTGGTCAAATGGAAATCGGAAACAAATGGACAATGAATTATACTCTCTGTATTTCTCTTATGAATAATGATGAATAATTCTATATATATGTTAATTATGATTGAAAATCCGGCCGTTTATTAGCTGATTTTGATTTCTTTGATGTTTAGATACAAAGTATAGCAAGATATGACACGTGGTTGTGAGCTTGTAGTATTGAATGGCCGGATCCTCGGGGCCGTGACTCCGTTTTTGCTGACATCACAGCGGCAGCTAGGTTAATGGGGGGACCTGCACGTAGGCACAGAATTGGGAGGGGGTGGGGCAGTGAGCTGCAAGGTAGGGGGTGGGGGGTGGAGATTTGTCAGGGTAAAAAAGGCATCACGGGGACAAACAGCTTAATAACACTAAGAAGTAGCAAGGCTGATTTGATTTGGTATAAGGGCTTTAAGATTAGGAACATGTATCACATAAAATGTATCAATTAAAGTGTTTGGTATGGAATGTGGCGGGTTTAAATAGTAGGATTAAAAGAAATCTTGTGTTTGAGGAACTCAGAATGTATAATCCTCAGATAGTAGTAATAACTGAGACTCATATAGCATTTAAAGATAGAAAATTACTCAAACAATTGGGCTATGACGTTTTAGTATGTACTGATCTTAATGCTTCAATTCGGGGGGTGGCAATTCTAAAACATAAACAATTTAAGGCAGAAATTAATAAAACATTAACTGACAAAGCCGGTAGGTGGGCAATTGTACAGATAACACTCGAAGGCTGCAAATACACAATTTGTGGTGTTTATGCTTCTAATCTAGACGAACCTAAAATTATCGACCAAATTAATATGGAGCTGCTTAGTTGGGAAGGGGAATGCATAGTACTGGGAGATTTCAACTGCATTATGAATTATAATTTAGATACAACTAGAAGGGGCTCGTTTCAGAGAATGTGAAAGACCAGGGCGGCAATCCTGGATCTGGCAGCAACTCACTTAAATAAAGATATCTGTGCCCTAACACACCTGGATACACTTATTATTCTGCCTCATATAAATTATGCTCACGCATAGATATGGTCTGGGTTTCGGATTTTATTCTTGAAACCAGTACTATGGTAATATGCCCAAGAGTTACCTCGGATCATAATCCTATTCTTTTATCATTTGATGTAGTAACAGAGAGACAAACTCCTCGCTCTTTTTCATTTCCCAGATATTTATTCTTGGATTCTACTCTCTTGAATCTATTAAAAGATCATATAAAGGAATTTATAGATATAAATATGCACTCAGCCTCACCAACGATAGTGTGGGATGCTTGTAAGGCAAGCATTCGAGGATTTACGCAACAGTATATTTGGCGACAAAATAAGGAGCGCAGATACCAAAATGAGAAAATGGTAGCAGATATTCTTCATATCGAAAGCAAACTGTCTGAAGCTTTACTAACAGGGACGGCTAATTTGGAAGCATTAAACTATAAATTAATTGAGCTAAAATCATCATTAAAAAATCTATTCAGGGATAAAAGTATTATCAAATTAAACAAATATCAATTAAGTCAGTACGAAGGTGGTGAGCTGATAGGTAAAATTTTAGCATATAAAGTAGCTGAAGACCGAGCTCAAATGGCTATCAAGGAAATCAAAGGGGCCAATAATCAAACATTCCAGGATCCTAAATCGATTTTACAGCAATTCGCTCAGTATTATCAAGATCTATATACACCGGAAAACGAGGTCACTGAAGATAATATAAAAAGATATATACCTCTAAATAGAGTTAAGACTATGGAGGAAGAACATTCGGATCAATTAGCGATGGATATTACACAGGCTGAGATTAGAATTGCTAGTAACTCCTTGGCGTCTGGTAAAGCTGCAGGAGAAGACTCGATTCCTTTAGAACTATTTAAAACTTATATGGAGGAACTGATACCGTTATTATCAAAGGTTATTCAAGATATTGGGAATGGGGAGCAGGCGCCAAGGTCTTGGAACTCTACTCAAATTATCTTTTTCTTAAAAAAAAGTAAACCAGCTCATGAAAGAGGATCTTATAGACCCATATCGCTTATAAATAGCGATGCTAAAATATTTGCAAAGGTATTAGCGACTCGATTGGCACCATTAATGTCAAAACTAGTATCACCCCAGCAACACGGGTTTATCCCTAAAAGGGATACTACGTCACATATTAACATGGCCATTACGGCGTTTGATGTGGCACGGATCGAACCAACCCCACTCGGTATGATTTTATTAGATGCAGAGAAAGCATTTGACCGAGTGGGGTGGGGCTTTCTGTGGACCACACTGCAAGCTTTTGGTATAAAAGGTCAATTTTTGAAGTGGATCCAATCCCTATATGATAAGCCTTTTGGTAAAGTTTGCTATATGGGTAAATGCTCTCCTATTTTTCCGATCAAACGTGGGACGAGACAGGGGTGTCCCCTATCACCTTTACTATTCGCTCTTATAATGGAACCATTCCTGATTGCACTACAGAGTCAAGATCAGATTTATCCTATTATAAACAGCTCAAATTCCCTCAAAATAACTGTATATGCTGATGACGTTGCAGTCTATTCCACTAATGTTTCAGAAGCAATGGAGGGTATCGTAACAGAGGCAGGGAAATTTAGCATGGTTTCTGGATATAGGCTTAATACTGATAAAACCCAAATTGTTATGAATTATAAACCATCAAGCGCATTAACGGGGGTATGTGATGTAGCTACCTATTTGGGGGTTAAAAATCTCCTCGAATATTAACTTAATATCTGCCTTAAACTGTGAGTCGCTATTAAAGGAAACTATTACCTCATTCAAGAAATGGCATAAGCTACCTCTAAGTATTATTGGCCGAATAAATCTGGTCAAAATGAAGAAACTGCCTAAATACCTATATCTTTTCCGCTCTATCCCTTTACGGGTAAATAATTCTTATTTCAATAGATTAGACGGTGTTATTAGTAGCTTTATATGGGGGTATAAGAAAGCTCGTCGGGCTGTCACACTACTCAAACTCCCTTTTAAGGAGGATTGGATTTACCAGACATTAAATCTTATTATTGGTCTGCTTTTTTGACTCGTTTTCGAAGTCTGATGTTCCCCGATAAATGTCTGTATTTTCACAAATTCATGTTAGGCGAGGATGCAAATATGTTCCTTTATAGGTTAAATGACCCCAACTATTTCAAACGCGTGAAGTTTAAGACGGCACGGGACACTGTTAATATCTGGCGCTCCATTCTTGTTAAGAGTAAAGTTTCTCTTTTTCATCATAGAACTCCTTTGTGGTTTAATCCGGGTTTACCGGGAATTTTTCATGATTCAGCTGGTTTAGTGCTATCAGAATACGGTATTAAAAAATTGGGAGATCTGTATGATCACAACGGGTTTTTTACATTCGAAAAGATGAAGGTGTGTTATAATCTTACAGAGGGGGCCCGGTTTAAGTACTATCAGATTAGGGATTATTTTGTGCGGAAATTAGGATTTACTAATATTTCAGATTCTGATTTATGGAATTGTATTTATAAAGAAGCTGATAAAGCACTGATCAGTATTGGATATACAATCTTTATTAGTTATAGAACTGACGACTCTTCAAAGTTATCTGAGAAGTGGAGCAGGAAGTTGGAGACTGATGTGGCCCCAAACTTGATAACTTTTTCTTTAAATATCTTAAATCGCTCTGTTCACTCTTCTAGTTTAAAACTGCAGTTATTTAAAACTATTTGTCAACTCTATCATACGCCAGACAGGATTCTTAAATGGGCAACTAATAACAACACCAGTGAACTACGAAATGTCCTAAATGTGGTTTAAGAGCAGCTGATATTACTCACATGTTTGTTACTTGTCCGCAATTAATTGAATTTTGGAATGGAGTAACTAAAGTTATGTCTACGAAACTGGCACGTCCAATTATCTTGACGTCAGTGGATGTGCTTGTGGGCACGTCTGGTGGGAACAGTTTCCAATGTGATCTACTGATCACATTGGACCGCGCCCAGTGCCAGGACCCCTGGCCCCCGCCGATGCAAGACGACCCGACAGACCTACGACACCGCCGCCCTCAACGCACTCAATGCCGGCCGGAACCCCGCCTGTTGCCGGGCCACCCCGAGACGCATCCACGGACCCTTCACCTGCAAGGCCTGCAAGTTCACCTGCCTCCGAACCGGCACCGCACCCGCCAAGCCGAGCACCAGCAGCAACCACCTCAAGTGCATCCTGCTCAACACCCATCCCGTCCTCAGACACGCCGTGGAACTCTGGAACCTCCTCGACGCAACATCACCAGACGTCGCCTTCCTCACGGAAACCTGGATGAACGTCTCCTCAGCCCCCAACATCACCATCGCCATCCCGGACGGGTACAAGATCATCAGGAGGGACCGCGTCAACCAGACCGGAGGAGGCATCGCCATCGTCCACAGGAACACCATCCGCATCACGACCGACTCCAACGACACCTTCGCCGCCGCCGAGCACCTCCACTTCCAGATTCACACCGACCCAAAGACGACCCTCAGAGGCACCCTCGTCTACAGACCCCCGGGACCACGCACACAATTCAGCGAAGACATCACAGACTTCATCAGCCCGCACGCCCTCCCCTCCGCCGACTACATCATCCTAGGGGACCTCAACTTCCACCTGGAGAACAACAAGGACCGCAACACCGCCGCCCTGCTGGACAACCTCACCAACCTTGGACTCAAGCAACTGGTCAACACCCCCACCCACTACGCCGGCCACACGCTTGATCCCGTCTTCTCATCCAGAAAGCACATCACCTTCAGCCACTCCACCGGACTCCACTGGACCGACCACAGCTGCGTCCACTTCAGCTTCAGAAGAACCACGACCCACCACCACCCGCAACAGGTTCCCCACAGAAGCTGGAGCAAGATCACCGCCGACCAGCTCACCACCTCCCTCAGCCAGAACCCTCCCGCCAGCACAACGGACCCCAACGAAGCAGCCCGCAACTTCACACAGTGGCTGACCGCCTGCGCCGACGACCTCGCACCACTGAAGAACCCTCCCAGCAGACCCGGAAGCAAGAAGGCATCCTGGTTCACCGACGAACTCAAGGACTCCAAGAAGATCTGCCGCACCCTCGAGAAAGCCTGGCTCCTCGACCAGACCACTGACAACATGACCACCCTCAAACGCGCCACCCGCAAGCACCACCAGCTTATCTGCACCACCAAGAAGAAATCACTGAAGGAACGACTGGACAACAACGCCCACGACAGCAATGAACTCTTCAGCATCGTCAAGGAGTTCTCCAACCCCAGCACCGGCAACAACGACATCACTCCATCACAAGATCTCTGCGACTCCCTCGCCTCGTTCTTCCACCGCAAGATCACCGACATCCACAACAGCTTCGGCGCACCATCCACGCACCCAACCGTCGAACCAATGCCCCCCACCACCACCCTCCGCACCTGGACCACGGTGACCACTGAAGACACAACCCGCACGATGAACACCATCCACTCCGGATCTCCAACCGACCCCTGCCCCCACCACGTCTTCAGCAAGGCCGACTCCACCATCGCACCCCAACTCCGGAACATCATCAACACCGCCTTCAACACCGCCACCTTCCCGGAGAGCTGGAAGCATGCCGAGCTCAGCGCCCTACTGAAGAAACCAACAGCGGACCCCACCGACCTCAAAAACTTCCGCCCCATCTCGCTCCTCCCTTTTCCTGCTAAAGTCATCGAGAAGATCGTTAACAGACAGCTTGCCGCCTTCCTCGAGACGAACGGATCCCTCGACCCCTCGCAGTCCGGTTTCAGAGCCAACCACAGCACCGAGACCGCCCTCATCGCAGCCACCGATGACATCCGAGCCCTGCTCGACAACGGGGAAACAGCGGCACTCATCCTCCTGGACCTCTCTGCAGCGTTCGACACTGTCTGCCACTGCACCCTAGTTCAACGCCTCAGCAACATCGGTATCCAAGAGAAGGCACTGGAGTGGATCATCTCGTTCCTCGCCGGAAGAACACAGAGAGTTGCCTCCCCCCGTTTCAATCCGAGGCCACCAAAGTCATCTGCGGCGTTCCGCAAGGATCATCACTCAGCCCCACCCTCTTCAACGTCTACATGAGACCTCTTGCAGCCATCGCACGCCAACACAACCTCAACATCATCTCCTACGCCGATGACACCCAGCTGATACTCTCCCTCACCAGAGACCCCGACACCGCCAGAACCAGCCTACACGAAGGGATGAAAGACGTCGCCGAGTGGATGAAGAACAGCCGCCTGAAACTGAACTCAGACAAAACGGAAGTCCTCATCCTGGGACCATCGCCCTCCGCCTGGGATGACTCCTGGTGGCCCCCCGCCCTGGGCACCACTCCCAAGCCAACAGACCACGCACGCAACCTGGGCTTCATCCTGGACTCCTCACTCTCGATGACCAGACAAGTCAACGCCGTCTCCTCATCATGCTTTCACACCCTACGCATGCTTCGCAAAAACTTCCGATGGATCCCGACCGAAACCAGGAAGACGGTCACTCAGGCACTCGTCACCAGCCGACTGGACTACGGAAACACCCTCTACGCCGGAACCACAGCCAAGCTACAGAAAAGACTCCAACGCATCCAGAACGCCTCCACCCGACTCATCCTGGACATCCCCCGACGCAGCCACATCTCCGGCCACCTGGGAGACCTGCACTGGCTCCCTGTCAACAAGAGGATCACGTTCCGGCTCCTCACCCACGCACACAAGTCCCTCCACGACCTGGGCCCCAAGTACCTCAACGACCGCCTGACCTTCTACACGCCCACCCGCCATCTACGGTCTACTAGCCTCGCCCTCGCCGCCGTACCACGCATCTGAAGAGCCACCGCCGGAGGCAGATCCTTCTCCTACCTGGCGGCCAAGACATGGAACTCCCTCCCCATCCACCTTCGGCTGACCCAGGACCATCTCGCCTTCAGGAGACAACTCAAGACCTGGCTGTTCGAGCAGTAGCGGACCCTTCCCCCCAAGCGCCTTGAGACCCTTCCGGGTGAGTAGTGCGCTATACAAGTGTTATGATTGATTGATTGATTGACTGATCATTCTAATTTCATGTGCCAGATTAATAATAGCTAGGGTCTGGATTCAACATAACCCACCGACGGTTATGGAATGGTGGAGTCTTGTAATGGAAATATATAATATGGAACATGCTTTAGCAACAACAAGGGGCCTTCAAACTAAAATGAAAGTGGAAAAAATTTGGGGATCAATAATGTCATGATACTTGCGTGCCTTTTTTTATTACATATCCTTGCTGTTCTATGATTTATGCATTGTCATGCTGAAGCTGCTTTAATGTACTATTTTTGATTATACGTAGGAATTTTCTTGTTTTGTTGTATGCTTGTCCTACTGATGCAAATAAAAACTTATTGAAAGTAAAAAAAAGAATTTGCAATTATTTGCGAATGCTTAAATTGCGATTGCATTTAAGGAATCGCAATTTGCGATTCCTTAAATGCAATGCTAGAAGCACTTTCAAATAGCAATTTCGCTATTTGGGACAGCAAATTACAGAAAAATCAAAACTTGTCTGTAATTTGCAAAAACTTTGGAAAAGGCACTAAAATGCATTTTTTAAAGTTGTTGGTTACATACACACATGCCTTTGGGGCATCTGTGTGCGCAACATGGATGCACAGTTCAATTTCAGGCGTGCAACAGGGTGTCCTTTTGACATCCTTGCACCTTTGAAATTGCATGCTCAATTTGCAAGTACCTACTGGTACTCGCAAATTACGCATGCAATCTCCCATTTGTTCCTATGGGCTTGTAGACCCATAGGAATGAATGGGAAGTCATTCCTAAATTGCGACTCACAATTTGCGAGTCACAATTAAGAAATGTTTAGGAATCGCTATTTTTATAGTGATTCCTACATGCATAGGCTTTTGCAATTCCTTAAATGCGATTTCTTAATAATCGGAATTAGGGAATCGCAAAAGCCTACCATGATGCATGTGCCAGTATGCCTCTAGCTTCCACAACACGCCCTATAAAGCAGCAGAATATGCAATAAAGCAAGCAAAATGCTTTGTTATGATGATGTATATGTAATGATATGCAATTAAGGAGAGCCCAGAACAGTGGCGGCTAGCAAAATTAGTAAGTGGTGGGCGAGCAAACTGGCACTTAGAGACACCAGCAATGCCTTTAGGTTCAGTGCCAAAGCTCTCAATAGTGGCTTGTTATAAACAGTGTTTATAAAAAGGAACGAGGTACGACAAAGATCTCTGAAGCTGAGACTGAAGGCAGTATGAGTTTTTCACACTGCCTATCAGTGAGTCAAAGTGGTGCCACAGCTCAGCAGACTAGAGCAAAATGAAATGAAATGCTTGGAGCGCAAGCTATAAACAGTCAGTAAATCATCATAAAACATCATATTGTAATGCATATTAGCGATTTAGCTACTGTTTATACCATTTAAATATATGAAAAACAAATACAATGTTTACTTACCTACTGCCTGCACGTCCTCCGGTCATGGTGTTCTTCTCCAGTCATCTGGAGCCCTGGAGCAAGCCTCATAACTAATTCAGAAGCTGCTCTCATGTTGTAAATAAGCAGGAGAGAAACGCCAGGATTGGTTGGAGCTGTACCTTCTCTTCACCTGACTGTCTAAGACAGCTTGGGTTGGAGAGGTTTAAAGTACACGTCACGCTGGCCATCGAGAGACAGCTGCAGCCGTGGCTGGTAGTGGGAGTACCGGCCGGGCGGTGACGTGGGGAGGGGGAGGGGCAGGGTGGGGGGTAGTAATGTATGGATTACGGAGTTTAACAGGTAAGTAAACATATAAATAAATTAAATAAATTTCGTTGCGGCACTGCATCGCATTTGGTGATGCAGTGCACGCAACGAAATTCGTTTTATTTATTTATATGTTTACTTACCTGTTAAACTCCGTAATCCATACATTACTACCCCCCACCGTGCCCCTCCCCCTCCCCACGTCACCGCCCGGCCGGTACTCCCACTACCAGCCGCGGCTGGACAGCTGGCCAAAGTAATGTACACTTTAAACTGCTGTCACCACTTCTCTCTACTGCCAATCTGCCCTCGCAGCTTGGGCTGCCAGAGAAAAAAATAAAATGGTAATAAACACAGTTCATTGCCATTTATTTTTCACATTTGCTGCACCTGCAGCGGGGGCGCACCGACGCTCATTTGGCCAAATTGAGCAGCAGCCCCTTTCTCAGAATATTAACATTAGTGCTGTATTTTCCTTTAGAACCAGATTTTCATCCACCCATAACGGACGGTCTTCCAGGATAAGCTTTGCATAGATTTTAGCATCTAGTTACATTACAGCAGAGCTACTAATCTGTAATTTCATGAAAACGTTATAACTATTTTTCGAAGACCAGATATAGAACATAACCCTTCCAAGAGCCCGGTCTTATAGATGTTTTTAGGGCTGTGGTCAACTGAGCAATAAGCAGCTTTGCCCAGAAAGATGGATATTTTAAAAAATTGGAGGTGGTAAGCCATTGGCATCTGGGGTACCATCTTTCCTACATAGGATTGTCATATTTATGACTCTTTGCTTATTAAATTGCATACCAATCTGCTTATTTTAATACACCTGTCTAGCATTATATCCAAAGTTAAGGCTTTTTTTACTGGGTATTATTGTCTTGTCCATAACTGGGTTAAAGTATTGCCCACATAAATACTTTTAATATCATTGGTCCAATCTGCCAGACTGAAAATATTTAGAGCAGTGCCGGCAGAAAAAGTATATCACCTGATTATGAAGGACCAGAACAACGTTTGGCCTTTCTTTTTGCAGATCATTATTATCTTGCACTATTGCGATGTCTTAAAAGTTTTACTTAGCTTCCCAAAATAGGTACCTGTACTGTACGTTTCTTTTTTTTCTAAAAAAAGGCTCTTTGCTAAGAAACAAAATGACCCAGTAGTAGGGTTGTGCATCAGTCATCTTAGTTCTGACCTCATTTGAATTGATTCCTTTCTTAATTGTGCACGAAACCACGCTCTCGCTGTTTGAAGTGCATAAGTCTATTTTTCTTGATGGTATCATGACATGCGAAGTTCAGCAGCAAATGCTGATGAACTCTCATATCTTTTAACCGACTCAATTAATATTGCTAAACCACCTTTGCCTTGGAATTCCATTGTACCCTACATAATTGGAATGACCCATCTGGCCTTCCATCAACTTCTAGGGGGCCTTTACTGCACATCACATCCTACACACAAAGGCACTGAGGAACGATAACAGTACTTGTAAATCAGGTTGGAATTTAAACAAAGGAGGGATCAGTATTATGTAATTTAAGACTGCCTTGCAATACTTTAAAATATGAGTGTCATTTATCCAATTTTTAAATTCAAGACTGCAAAAGTATAAATTGACAAGATCCCATACTTTACCTGTATTTTTGATTTTTAACTGCACGCATATGAAAGTGCTGGTAGCCCAGCAGAAGGAGTGGATCCAATTACCAGGTTTCTTGCAGACAACACAGATTACATTGTCTCAAAAAGGCATCTGCAGCCTCGTGGTTAAGCAGCTGTTTAAGTCCAGCTACATTTCAGGTTAAAGCGGTGAGACTAAGGGCCCAGTTACGAGTTTCGCAGTCCTAGAGCGGGCTGCCATCCCACTCCAGCACCACCAAACAGGGCCGCCGCACACCAGATTACAAGTTTTTCGTGGTTTGGCGGACAGTCAGTGTGGCGGTCTTGAAGAGGTGCCTTTCAAAGGCACCTAAGTATGCCTTAGAAAGGCACCGCCGCAGGACCGCCAGAGTGTGTTCCAGCACGGCATGGACAGTAAAGTTCATATTGTGCTGGAACTGGGGGTGCATTCACACAGGGGAACACAACATGTGCCCCACTGCATGAACCCCCATGAAAGGGGCACGAGGGGGTCCTGTAGGGCCCCCTTTGTTTCATGACTGCCAGCAGTTTCTTGGAGGTGTACCTCCATGACATCGCTGGCTATCCTGAAACTGGTAATATGCATGGCAGTGTTGCAGCGGTACTACCAAAGATCGTTCCCTTGCTATTGCGGCGGTGCAATGGCGATCCGACCACCAAAGTTGTAATGCAGGGGTCGGAACACCACTACCGCGCCCCTGGGAGTCTGCCAGTCCTCGGACTGGCAGACTCGTAATCAGGTCCTACATTATTCATTAACTGACTCACTGACTTGCAGGGTTATGCCATAGTTACACCGTTTGTTAGAGATGCAGATTGCTCATGGGAATAACAGAAGCAACCCAGCCCTCTTCCTTGTTTACAGCTAATGTAGGGTTTGTGAGTTACATCTTCTGCCTTTGTTAAAATCATAGGTAACCTGGTATGCTCATGGTGGTTGGTGCCCCCAATGTATCTTCGTGCTAATGTAGTTAGCTGTTGTCTATTCCTTTAGCTCTCCCGTTTTTCAGTGCCTTTAGTCTCTACCTGTAATACAGTAGGATAATTTTCAGGTTCCATGTACACTACTTGTATTTTCCATCAATGAAACACTTCTTAGTTCATGAAGATCAGATTAAAAATTCTTGGGGGACTCCATAACACTACAATATTTATTTGAGATGTGAGTAAAATTTGACGCGCTGAATGTCACTGGAAATTATATTATTTACATATTTTTACGAGTGTAACAGTTGCAACATATTAGCTCTATTCAGGATGATGAGCCCCCTTCACACATATTCTGGGGCAAAATGTAATTTCATACCCCTAACCTTCAAATAAGTTCTTGATTATGATGGTGTTGGGTGCCTTGTCCAATGTTCGTTGTACCAGGTTATTTGAATTTCTCTATTTCTATAACAACATATATTAAAAACATGTGTTTGTTGTATGGCAATACTTCGAAATATTAGTAATGGCGAATCTGTGCAAAACCGTAGTGGGCTACATATTTTTAAAAAAAGTAATTAGGGGCCACGTTCTTTAAAAATACAAAAAAGTCACACAATCGCACCTGCAGGTCTGCGACTTTGCATAGTGCAAGTTTAAGACTTTCCGAATTCACAAATGTTTACATAAGTACGCCTGGAATTTTGCTACATTTGCAGGCTTCTAGGTGTACTCCAAGCAAACATTTTGAGATAAGCAAATATACTATTTATATTTACTCAAGTGAATACCTGCCAAGGGAGTTCAAATTCACTTGCTTCAACCTAACACATTTTCCTACATCCACCCATTTATTTTGGAGTGGGTTCCCTTCCCAACCTAGAAAACCCTTATTCTGCTCTTGACAGTACATTTCTCACCTCTTCTAGGATGGGAGGGGTTTGAAGAGGAACTAGTATATGCTATTAAACATGCAACTTTAAGGTGTTGACAAACTCAAAAGGCATTCCAACCCTAAAACTACCACTTCTTACTTTCTTCCGGGCCGAGTATATTAACCAATACAAATATCTTCATGCGAGTAGATCCTTTCATGAGTGGAAAAAGAACTGTTGCTCAAGTATATGCCCAATCATCGACATAGGGCTTGGTATATGATCACAATTAGGGCAAATAAGGAAACAGAGGCACAATGAGATGAATGTGGCCAAGAATTACAATGTGGTCAAGTGGAAAAGGTCAGACTGTGAATGGTCTTGTTGATATTCAGCTGGCAACCTAGTCACTGGACTGCAAATTAAACCTAAATGTATTTACAGTGATATTTTCTGAAATACAGAGAAATGTTAAAGGTAAATTTGCCAGAACAATTCCTAAGGCAATTCGTCAGAAACGAAACTAAGAAGACAGAGCAATGGTACATTACAACAAACATAGCCTGAACTTTGTTATGATCAAAACTTCAGCATTATGAAAGTGCTGGCATATTCGAAGCCCTACTGTGATCAGAAAGCTGACCTAGAAAGAACCCATTAATAAACTGAGCCTCTCTATATGCAGTCTGTGAATATTCAGACTTCTGACACACATAGAGCCCTGATTTATAGAGCAGAATAATCAGCAATTTGTATAATCAGAGCCTCACTGGCATCCAAATGCTGTCATAAAATGAGACTGACACAATCAGACAAGCTATCACCAGAGCTCGGATAAAATGAAAGGACTGCCTTAATTTGACATCTTACTGCATGGCCCCAAATGGGACAAGAGGATTTTTATCTTGAAAAGACGATTTCTGAAGCATCTTATTCGTTGGACAAGTAGATAATTTCTAAATTACACCCCCCTGCTATCAGTTCTTTCAAATGAAAGGGGGTATAGTTTGGTTGCTTCGCTTAATCCCATTCCCATGGAGCAAGTTTGAATGGGATCTCCCTCCCTCGCCTATCAGCAATGCGCATAAATGCAAGCAGCAGCCATTGAAAAGAGGGTGACAACTTTAGCCAGTGTTCCCAATGCCCGTGTTAGAACTGGGGGTCTCTAGTTGGCAATGGTATACACCTTTGACCAAATAGGGACCCTTGCTTCTATGTCAGGGAAAGGGGATTACACTACTGGATAACCCCTGCTCACCCCCATGGTAGCTTGGCACGAGCAGACAGGCTTATCTCAGAGGCAGTGTGTTAGAAAGTGGTTCTGGTACTAGGGGCCGCCCGGATTTTTTGCTTTTTTGAGCACTTAACTGTTGAGCTTTTACTGTGGGGAGCATCATAATCTGGGACTCACCCACAGTGAACTCATAAAGAAGGAGACTGCATGGAGATTTTACTGGTGTCCCCCTGGCTTGACTAGGCCGCTGCGCAGCAGCTGGAGTATGGGCCACCTCGCTGGTTACATGCAGACACATGTGTACATGCATGTGCACATGTGCAGGGGCTGCGCAGGGGAGATTCCTAGCGTCCAGGAGCACCTACAGAGTGAATGGTGTGGCAGTTCTTATGCAGAATTGGTTGGTGGCATGGAATAGGCTTTATACACTGGAAGGAAACATGCCAGGGAAAGTCAGTGTGTTTTACTGTGTTTTTCATTTCATTATTCCCTTTTGGGGAGGTGGAACCCATGGCTAGAGTAACTTCCACAAGGCCTACAGATTTCAAACACGCACTAAGGTCCAGTATAGCGGATGGGAAAAGAAGTATTCTGCAGAGTCCTAAGTCCTATTTGTACTGCTTTTGGGTCATACAGAACTGTCATATTTCTCTGAGCCAGCCATGACCAGACTCAGGCTGAGGGTTGACCTCAGCTGGATGGATTGATAACCTTTCTTTCACAAGCTAAGGCCTCCTCTCCATAAAGAAGAAGATGGGTGGGGCTACAGGCTCATCCATTAGCAGCTGTCACAGGGTTCCAGGTACCAGGCTGCACCAAGGAGGGAAGGCAGTGAGGGGGGAAGGAGCTGGGTTTCAGAGGCCATGTGGCCAAAGAGACTGGACGACTCCATTTTGAGCAACCCAGAGGCTGGACAAGAAGGAGGGAGCAGGGGCAGGAAAGTGATGTGTCACTGTTTGATAGGACACACAGAGACTTCCTGCCAGCCCTCTACTCAACTTTTAAAAAGTATTTGCACATGAAGAGAAGCTCTCTCTGGGGTGTGGTCTGCTGAGGCAGAAGGTGCAGGAGCCTGGCAATGGGCAGTTGGACGGAGGACCCCCCTGACTGCTCCCCAGGCCCATAACAGCAAGAGAAGAAGAGCCCAGGACCGGTGCCCAGAAGCAGGTGCCTCTGCGCAGGGAGACGAGAGGCGCAGGAAGCCAGTGAAGACCGCTCCCTGCAGAATGGGACCCTCTTGGAGAACCTGAGGGCGAAGGAGAGTGCTCCCAGTGGCTGGGGGCGCCACCAGGACCAAGAAGAGCTGAAAATGGAGAAGATCTGACCACAGGGGCTGAGATATGGCCCCTGGAAGGTAGGCGACCTTTGATGAGACCAGCAACGAAGCGCGTGGGGCTCCGCCGCCGGTCTGTAATGGGCCCCCGGGGTGGGTCAGGTCCCGGGGGCTGCCCCCAAAGAAGTAAAGCCAGGGTGTGCCATCGCGCACCCCCAGAAGCTGCCCCCACGGGGTGCCAGGAGCCCACCCTGGCCCCCGCTGAATACTAAGCCGGGGAGCGCCATTGCGCTCCCCCTGGAGAGTGTGAGGAAGAGGGGCCCGGGAGCCCTACTTCAGGCCCCGTGTGAGGAGGCGGGGCGGGAGGCGCCGTCGCGCCCCCTCGTGAAGAAGACTGGAGGGGGCCCGGGACCCCCGAAGTCAAGCCGGGGAGCGCCGTCGTGCTCCCCTTGGAGAGTGTGAGGAAGAAGGGCCTGGGAGCCCAACTCCGGGCCCCGTGTGGGGAGGCGGGGGCGGGAGGCGCCGTCGCGCCCCCTCGTGAAGAAGACTGGAGGGGGCCCGGGACCCCATCCCCGGGCCCCGAAGTCAAGCCGGGGAGTGCCGTCGTGCTCCCCGCGGAAACGCCCAACCGGGGGCCAGGAGCCCACCCTGGCCCCCTATGAAGGTGGAGGAGGGGGGAGCGCCATTGTGCCCCCCCAAAGATATCCAGGGGCCCGGGACCCCATCCCCGGGCCCGACGATGAGGAGAAGGCTGGGGGAGTGCCGTCGGACTCCCCTGAGGCCCCGACGGGTCCGCTGTAGTCCGCATCTGCCCGCCGGAGCAGGCAGACCAGAAGTGCACAGCCGGCTCCCGCGGCAGCACACGAGGGTGCTGGCCATGCGGGGAGCCGGCGGGGGCAGCCGGGGGTGGGCTCCCCAGGCTGCCCTCCAGCATAGAGGCAAGTGGGGTCCCAGGTGGGACCGGGCCCCCCAACAACTGGCAGAGCGGCCGGGGGTGGGCTCCCTGAGCTGCATCCTCTTACCTGGGCATCCGGGTGTGACCGGGCCCCCCACCGAGGCCCAGGAGGCAGAACGGAGCACCAGAAAGATGATCGCGGCTCTCTCCGCCACAGCGGGAGAGCCGCTGCTTCCATATGCGGGCCTACCCATAATGCCTTGCAGGCCAGGCCCGGCCTGCAGGGTCAAAACAGTATGTTCTTTGCTTGTGGTGGCCCCAGGAGGACAGGGTCACCACCACATGAATGTGCAGGTGCTGGGGAAGCTGCTGGAGAAGCGCAGTCTCCCCCTTGCACGAAGAGAAAAGTCCCACCCTGGGGACCACCTAAGTGTCTTGTGGATTGGAAAGAATAACCCCTCAAGGGCTCCCCCTATATTTAACACCTTCTAGGCTGGAACTAGTAGCTGAATTGCAAAGTGCTTCATGGAGTGAAGGGCTGAGTAGGGGATGTCTGGAGTAGGGCACCCCCTGGAGATGAAGAGGTGTAAGTGCAACAGAACTGCATTTACTAATTGTTATTTCTTTCATGGGGACTAAAGTTCATGTTTTTAATGTGAAGTACATGGTAAAGGTGATGTCATAAGCAAAGAGCGGTTATGTTGTTAGACACTCCAACTAGGGTGTCTTGCTGTATATTCATAATCCTAATCTGGTGATTTCATCTGTGATGTCTTAGGGGCTGTATTTGCAAAGCATTCTAATGATACCCAAATGTGCTGAGTACTGTCATTCTCAAGTGTGCGTAAACATGTATTCTTGCTGTTGTGCTTAGGTGAAGAATCCGGACTGTTAGCCCTTAAGCTGTAGAGGTGCATTCGTTATGGTCAGTAGGAGATGCTCAGTCAGGGTCATGTGTCACCAAGGCAGGTGTACCCCTGTTTAATGCTTTTTGAGGTAATGGGGGGACGCCACTGGGATGGTGTCAGTGTGCAGGGCCCTCGCTCCAGGTGATGTTCAACTAATTGCATTGGGGGCAAGATGATGTGCATAAATGGGAGTGGTGGTACTAGACCCCACCCCCTTGCGGGAGGGTTGGAGATGTTATGCAATGTCACAAAGTAATTCCAACAGCTTATGTATATTTGTAAATTGGTGCATAGTATTGAGTAATGTATGTGTTTAATAAATGTACTCTTACTTTTATAAAGCAAAGTACAGACTGGACAATCAATTATTGAGTGTTATTTCTGCTCACTTGCAAATGGCGATTACTAGCCCACACCACCTCCCTTGAGTAAGCCTCAGACTGCTCTGCAAAGCTACCCTCTGAGAGTCAGGTGCTACAATTGGGTGATTGGTTCCCAGTGAAGGACAAATGTAGTCATGTTATTTGTGCAGGCCTCACAGATGCTGCCTCGTTTTCCAACACAGTGTGTTAAGCATTTGTGAATACACACAGTAATACAGTGGAAACACTATAGATGGATACCACACAGGTTTTATAAAAATAAGTATTCTTTATATAGACTTAACGCAAGACCACAAACGACAAAAATCCACAATACTGTACTCAAAATTGACTTAAAGATGGTAGAATTAACGTATTTCAGGTTGTTGGTAAATGCGACACAGTTCTCACAAAAATACCTGGATGCGTAACATAAAATAAACAAAAGGCTTGCAGTGTTGGAGATGCGTCGGTTCCGTGCTTCGGGGGAGATGATGCGTCATGCCTCAATACTTGCGCAGAGTTGGGGATGCGTTGTGATCCTTACCGGAGCAGAGGTGATACCCAGATTCTCGTTCTGTGACCCAGTTGCGATGCGCAGGATGGCGCTTCGATGCGATGCAACAATCCGGTGCGATGCGACGATGCGAAGACGATGCCTACACGGCCTGGCAGGCTTGCGACGACTCTGTACTTTGGAGCCGCAACAGGCCCTGCGACACGGTTCTCTAATGATGCGACGGCGACCCTCTCAAATGCGTCACACTTCTCCGGTGATGCAACAGCAGACAGGTGCGACAAAGACACGCTTCTGGGGAGATGCGGCGGCATGTTTTTCTGGCGATGCGACGACTACAGCTGCGGCGGCGACACACTTCTTCTCGTTGTGTCGCGCTTCCAGCTCCCAGCAGGCTTCTGCAGATAGAATTCCTAGCAAGGAAATTCATAGGGGAGCTGGTGGTGAAGTCTTTTGCCCCTGAGACTTCAGCAGGAGGCAAGCACAAGTTCAACCCCTTGGAGAAATATTCTGCAAGATGATGAAGTACACACAAAGTCCTTCTCCTCTCCTTGGCACTGAAGACACCACTGTAGGCCAACCCAGCAACACATCACACTGGCAGGGGGCAGTCCACTCCTACAGCTTCCTTTGGTTCTTCTCCTTGGCAGAGGTTCATCTTGTTGTTCCAGAAGTGATCTCAACTCTTGGGGTCTGGTCCCCATATTTATACTACTTTTCTTTTTGTTCTCTGAAGGCAGAGAGGCCTTTACCTAGTCCAAACCAGTTCTGGTCAGACCTGGAGCACTCTTTTTACATGACTCCTTCTTTCCTTTCACGGTGCGGGCAGAGACATCAGACGCACCACAGGAGGTGTAGCCAGCATTGTGGAGGGAAGGCACAGCCCTATTCAGGTCCCAGCTGCAACTCCTCCCATCCATCTGCATGTAGATCTCTCTATTCAGTCCTGTGCTGACTCACCCTGTCTCCTGGAATCCCCCAGCCCCTGTCACTCACAGAACCAGACACACAATACACAACCTAGCAGAGGCAGGCTTGGATAGTTAGGCAAGAAAATAACTACTTTCTAAAAGTGGTATTTTCAAACACAAAATGTTAAAACCAACTTCACTAAAATATGTATTTTATCATTCTGAGCTAAAGCATACTAAACTCGAATTTCTCCCATGTTCCCTGAGTCAGTTAGGATTATAAGATGTAATATTCAAATTGCCCATTCTGGCCTATGGGGAACAGGTACCCTTGCAACAGTGACAAACGAAAATGGCTGTAATTCACTCTTAAGACATGCCACATACACCAGGGCATGACCTACCTTATACTTAAAATGCACCTTGCCCTTGGGCCTACCATAGGGGTGTCTGATATGAAGAAAAGGGAAGGTTTAGAGACTGGCAAGTGGGTGCACTGGCCAAGTTGACATGGCAGTACTGGACTGCCCATAGGCTCTGCAATGGCAGGCCTGAGACACACTTTACAAGCTGCTTCTGTGGGTGGCACAACCAGTGCTACAAGCCCACCAGCAGCATTTGATTTACAAGCCCTGGGCACACATGGTGCACTGTACTAGGGTCTGACAAGTAAATCAAATAACCCAATCATGGAGTCACTAATTAGTACAACAGTTTAACATACGGAGAGAATATGCACTTTAGCACTGATCAGCAGTGGTAAAGTGCCCAGAGTCATAAAACTAACAAAAACAGGTCAGACAAAAAACAGGAGGAAATCAAAAAGTTCAGGGATGACCCTGCAAAAAGGGCCAAGTCCAACAGCCCTGTTGAACACCTAGTTCCTGCAGCGGTTGTCCAATGATTTTGTCAGAAAGATGCATAGAGTGGTGGGAAATTGAGACACAGCACAAGAGGATGTGAATATCTGATGTGTGTGCAGTCTGTTTATTGTTGTATTTTACTTATTGTCCAGCAGTAAGAGGTCCAGTTGCTTTGCTTGCACCTGGGTCCTTGGCACCCTTGCTATGCCATTGCACCTGACTTACACTTTTACGTGATATTTGACAGCACATCTAATTGTTCATTATGCCTTACCCAAGGCTCCTCCACATGTTGATCGTCTTTTATTTCGTTTTTGTTTAATTCGGTGTCTGCTTGCACTAAAAAAGAGGCTGCGTACATGCGCTGTGTGGAAGACCTGCTGTAATCAGTATACGTAGTACAATCCCTCCTGCTGCTTTCCACTGGTTCACACTCGTGTTGGTCTTCTTTCCTGGCTCCTTATTGGTTCGCACTCCCAATACATCACTTCTGTTTTACGTTAAGGAGCACCAGCCAACTACAATTTACTTTCACAGTAGGTGTTTTAATGTTTTGCTTTGAGACTATTTATTTTATTTCATGCTACTGATATTGTATCACCACGGCACCCGCTTTCATGGTTAGGTCTCGCTGAAGCAATGCGTAAGCATTGCGGCGAGATTCTAGTAAGCAGTACAAAAAGTCTGCCAAAACTGCGGATTAGACACAGTTCATGTGATCTATGCGTGTGCACGCCAGCCACGTCACACCACCATTTGTCTGTGCCTCGCATCAGACTTCAAAGGCCGCCACTCACCCCAATCAGACTTCAAAGGCTGCTGCTTCCCCGCCCCCGCATCAGACTTCAAAGGAATGCGTACGCGCTCCTTCCACCCTCCCCCTCCTGCCACAGCAATGCCGAGAGCTTGTTTCTGGACGAAAGTGAAAGCCTACCGTGCTTGTTTACAGTAGCCTTGCTCCTCAAATGCTGTTGCTGTGTTGCCATCTCTCTAGGGACTCGCTGCTTGAAAACACTCGACTTGCTAGCTGCAATGCTACATCCGCGATGCTTTGCCTCTAGACACGTTGATCCCTCGCAGACTGTGCTGACTCTGCCCCTCCAGATTCTGAAACTGACCAATGCAGTCACTACCAGTCTCTTCTCTCTGTCTTATGATGTCTGCCCTGCCACCATTTACTTCGGACCCTCGCCCTCACACCTCCTCACCCTCACACACACTCACACCCTCTCACATTCACACACCCTCACTCACCCTCACACACCCTCACACCCACACAACCTCACACCCTCACCCCCCTCACCCTCACAACCCTCACTCACCCTCACCCCCTCATACCCTCTCACACCCCCTCACCCTCACACACCCTCTCACTCTCACACACCCTCACACACCCTCACTCACCCTCACACACCCTCACACCCCCCCTCACCCTCACACCCTCACACCCCACCCCCTCACCCTCACACCTCCTCACCCTCACAAACCCCTCACCTTCACACACACCCTCACCCTCACTCACCCTTTCACCCACCCTTACCCTCCCTCACACCCTCACCCACCCTCAAACACCCTCACACCCTCACCCACCCTCACACACCAACACACCACACCCTCTCACCCTCACTCACCCTCACACACCCTCACTCTGTAAAAACTAAGGTCAATGGACAATCGATATTTGCCCGGCGGTATCGCCTCTATAACCCCCGAAATATTAATCAATGAAGAGGCAGGCGCTGGAGACGGGAAGGCAGGAAACAAGGTTTATTCTCTCCGGAGGAGAACACATCAGTTCAGACAGCAGGTATCGTCACGAGGTGCTCTAACCGCATCTCTGAGGCCTGGCCTCTTATACACAGTTAAATGAATTTTATTGCAGGTAACACAGTCTTGTAATGCCTTTGAAGTATGAAAGGATATCCTCCCAATCTCCCCTTCAAGCCCGTTCCCACACATATTTACAGTTGAAGTCCCCACCCCGGTTACAACAGGTGATGACTATCGCACAGCTGGACATTCCGCTGATTCATGGAATGTGGGGGTGTGATCGGATCTCGTGGGATGGGGGCTTTGATCAACTCGGGGGTCCTTTGATGAGGGAAGCTTTCTACTGTACGGGGAGGGGTAATAAACAGTATCGGCAGAGCTAGGTGTCGGCCTGGGAACGAGGAATCAAAAAAGGGTCTGGGACCATGAAAGGAATGAAGGGAGGTGTCGCGCTGGGGACAGGATGGGGCTCTGAGGCAGAGCTGCGCTGAAGGGGGGGTTTATGACCCACAGCATGCGAGAGGGGGGGTTGTCTGCGTGCGGGCTTTGCGAGGGCGAAGGGCTATGCTGGGGGTCGGGGGCGTGCGGAGGGTGGTTCTGATCGGGGCACCTAAAATGGCCGGTGCGTACGACAAAAAGTGTGGCATCAGGGAAAAAGGGCAAGATGGCGCAGATAATGTTTACCAAACCGTATTAATTTTCCACAGTCCTCCCTTTAACATTTCCAAGACATCTTGCTGGCCTAGTTCCTACCCATGTCTACTGTGGTGAAAGAAGCAGAGAAGCAGGAACCTAGGTGAAGGAGCTATAGACATTTCATTTAAAATCTTTCATCTTAGGAGGCGGGTCTATTGATAAACTCGTTTGCAGGAAAGTCATAGTAATGCAATATCGGACAAAAACGATTCTGTAGTGTGAGCATTGAGTACATTTCATAGATACTTATAGTCGTTCGGAATGTAAACTGATAGGTCATTACATATGCAAGTTCTGTTCATATTTGGTTGGAGCATAATAAATACAATGGCGGCTGGGAGAGAAATGAGACAGAGTAAAAACAATAATCAAGGGTGTCGTTGTTCGAAGTTATTGAGTTCTCAGCATTCGTTGTCGTCGTTTGTTGGCACTGTGGAGCACCGGCGGTGGAGCTATGGATCCAGCTCTATTCTAAGTCTCGCGTTGCAGGGCATGACCCTTTCCTCGCTTTTCTGGTCAAAGAGGTCCTTTTCGCCCTGTGTCCTTTTGAGTCGATTGTCAAAAAGTTCAGGTGGAAGGAATGTGTGTGTGAGCAGTCCTTAGGGTAGGTCGGAAAAAAAGGGGGATGGAGCAGGGCCAGATCGAGAACAGACCAAGGGGACGGAAAATTTCGGGTAGGCGGGCTCACGACCGAGTTCAGAGAGCGGGGATTTTTTCGGCACACGTTGAACTTCGAGCAGGGGCATCAGGTCAGCCCTTTCCTCGGAAACAGTGCCTCGTCCTGCAGCTCCTTACTGTCGCGGTCTCGCCTTGGCCAATGTCGCAGATGTTCCATAATCTGTAGTCAGGCCTCGTGCTCCCACATCCGGTCCTTCTTTCCTCCGACAGTTGTACCCTTAAAATGAGTTCGAAAAGACAGTCTTTAGAGAATTGGCAGAGGAAGGTAATCACATAAGTCTATTTCTCTCCCAGCTCCGAGCAAAATGAGAAACGTCCCTTACATTGGGGTTCACAACCGACATATAAAATAATTGATGATGGGCCTGTTGGATTTCCTGTCCTAACTATTTCTTGGGTGTTTGTTGGTAGATACATTCATTGTCGTGGTACGAGATCTGGTACCTTTTATTGCATTACAGTTGTGCCAGTTCTTCTGACAGAGACCCACCTTCCTAGTACGAGCCTTACAAAGTTATACCGTTCTCCAGGGCTTTATATTTTGCGAAGAGGTGCAACGTGCCATCACCATGGTCTGATAGGTATCTTTCTGAGGAATGAACATAGGCTAAACACTTTTCCATTCTAGCAATGCATCCTACCTTTCAGCTAAACATTTTACTTTCAACAGGGTTTATTGCAACGATTTCTTCATTTCGGTCTATTCTTTAACTTTGCAAACATCATTCTAGTTCCTACATAGCTCCTTACAACCCGACTACTTCATTAAAAACCGGGGTCTTATGGAAAACAACTAGGGACATAGAAAACTGTGGTAAGGGACTATCGTCTTGCTTTGTGTCATAAAGGCATTATTTAGCAGAAGGCCACAGTTCAGTTGGTAAGCGTTCAGTGGCATTTCTCGAATTCTAAATTCTGTAGCTTGCTTATCAACAAATCATTTCTAGGAACAATGGCTGGCCTGTTTTAGTCGTAGGTCGACCCATCTCTTACAATCGGGGGTGAGGGACAGTTTAAAAATCTCGTCTGGGGCGGCTGATACAAAACTGGGGGCGTTCTGGGAAGATGGGGATGTTTCGATCACCTTTACTGTTTGGGTATTGCGACAATTCGGGACGGGGAAGGTCGTGTTATCTGAGGCATTTTTTTTTTTTTTTTATCATAGAAGCCGCTGACATGTAGTTCCCTTATTACGGGTCAGATCAGGGAACCTCAGTCGTCTTACCTGTCCTTTCCCTTATGGCCAATTCTCGGTTTCATCAATTCTTAGCAGGAAGGAGAGGTAGTGACACGGCATCAGGGTGGTTTTATTTAGGACAAATTTTGTGCAAATACTTGCGGTATTTGGAGCCAATTGGGTGGTGCACTAGGGGTGGCGGTTTGCCAATTTAGGCGCTAGTCGTTCGGAAGAGAGAGAGAGAGAGAGAGAGAGAGAGAGAGAGAGAGAGAGAGAGAGATGCGCAACAATAGGCTAAATAGTACACGTGCGATATTGGGGGTAGCAGTGTATTAAGGTAGGCTATTCAGCGCATTACACAACATGAGACAGTACGGGTCTGTGTTAGAATTTCGAAAGCATGCAGTTTGGGACGGACGAGCATTTAGGCAGGGTAGAGGGGGCATGCATTGAGTAAAAGACACCATTGTATCGCACTTCTCGCACTCTCGGTCCGCCGACCAGTCAAGTCAGCGCCTCAGTCGCACAAAAACATGTTCTCATAGTTTCAGACATACGTGACACGTGTCCATTCGCACAGCACGGATTAAGGGTGATCGTTTTTCATTATGTCATTCAACTTATTGGTTCTTTCGTTGCAAGAACAGTTTGCGGGTGTGCTTAGGTGCCATCTGGCAATGTTAGTCCGCTTCGTGTATCAGACATGGCGGAGCTTCAGATCTTCACCATACCTCGGTCGTGATCTCTAGTGTACTCTGTAGGGGGAGGAAAAGAGGGGAAGGGAGGGGGACAACATTCGAGCATATCAAATGCATGGGTACGAAAGTCCTTTACTTACCTCATACTCGTCTTATCTCCTCGGGATAGAATCCCTGGGGTCTTGATTTCTGGAACCAGGGGGGGGGGGGGCAGTGTGTCCTTATAAGCCGTGTGTAGGGAAATGTTAAAAAAAATCGGAGGTATTTAGTGCAAGGTTTCTAGTTGGTAGGTGTATCTAGCTATCGGGGTCCTTAAATCTCTTTCAACGCTGCGACGTTCTAGGGTTTATCGGTTCTTCGGTCAACTCTGTTCCCTAGTACCTTTTGAGTGCCGTACCTTTATAACATTCTATTATTTACACCGCTCCACTTTACCCATCCTCGGAGGTCGAGGTCCTCCTCCATGCGTTAGTTCCTGAGCCAGTCGCATATTTGGAGGCAGAGTATTGTGTCTTAGATTCGATCCTTCCTCCGGGGCTGGGCAACCATCTTCTAATAACCTTAAAGAGAGAACAAAGCAGGGTGCACAAAAAACTCTCCCGCTGACCCCACATTTTTCAAAAAAAACATGCAATACCCATTTCATAGTTCGGAAAACCTTTATTTGCACAATCGTTCAGCATGCAGATATGACAGTGCAATCGTATTTGGTCGGGCACGGCAATGGCTAAAGTGCGTACAGTAGGGGGGGGTTATTTTGCAGTATTGGGAGTATTAAGAATATTAAAAAGGCTTATTCCTTCATTTGCAGGGAACTAAAATGTCTATCGATAGTTGAGGGGTCAAGGGGCATTCATTTCATAGTTGGCAGTACAGTTGGACTAGTTGCGATCAAATTTCCTATATGTATACCGTGTGCGTGTGTCGTAAGCGAGGTTATGTATCGGCTACAATAAACATCATAATAAATTGTACATTTGAAAAGAACATTTTTCACGGGACCCTTTTACATGTTCGTCGAGTGAACCCTCCCTCTTTTTCGTCAAGTGTACAAAGGATCATATACATATTTCAAAACATCGAGTCTTTTTAGCAAAGACACCACGAGGCGTTCGCAAGTTCTCATTGATTCCGGCGCCATTTTGGGCGGGGCCGGGTTAGTCCGGAAGTAGCATCAGAGACAAAATGTTTCCCATAACCGGCGGTTGGACCAGAGTCCTCTTCGGCAGTTCAAACACTCGTGCTAACAGAAGGGGTGGCTATGTCGTGGTTATTTTCGTTAGCGACCAAGGCAGTCGTTCCTCACCGGGAGCCGGCAGGGGCCGAGGGCTCCTGGGACTTTTGTAGAATCTTCAAGGCTGTGGGGATGCTGTCGGAGGTGGGGGCTCGTGCCCCGGTGGGCAAGCGTCCGAGTTACATTGCTGGTCAAAGTTACTCTAGCGGCTTAGACCCGCCTTCCAGGGGGCCCAGACGCCATTTTGAGGCCTGCAGCAGCCGCCCTTCGTCGAGTCAGCAAGAGTGGAGGAGACCTTTTGGAGTGAAAGAAAAAGGAACTCTGTGTCGTAGGAGCAGGACATTCGGCCTCAAGTCTCATGTCCAGTGCTGCGGAAGTATGGCTACCTGCGGCGCATGTTCGGTGCTGCGCAAGTATCGGCTCTGTTGTATGTTCGGTGCTGCGCAAGTATCGGCACCGTTGCATGTTCGGTGCTGCGCAAGTATCGGCACCGTTGCATGTTCGGTGCTGCGCAAGTATCGGCACCGTCCGGCTGGAGGATTTCGGTGCCGGGCCGAGGGCTGGGAAGCCTCCTATCCGTGGAGGTGGGAGAGGCTCGTCCGCGTCGCCTCTCCCTCCCAGCCCGACCTGGACTAATTTTCGCGGAGGTATGTACAAGACATCCCCCCCAGAGTTGTCGCAGCCATTATTCAAGAAAGAAGTGGCGCCTGGCGTGTCGCTGCGGTCATTACGGAGGAGAAAAGAAAGAAGTGTCCCGTCCGTCTCTGGGCCGGGCTTCCGGTGGACGTCGGCCGGACGCCCCTTGCTCTGGCCCCATGAACGGGTTCCTTGGCTTATCGGCTGCAGCCGGATCCAGTTGGCCCCAGTCCCCGGCCATTGGTGGCCGGACCGGGAGAGCATGTGGCGGGACTACCTGAAACTGTCACGTGCCACCGCGGCCAGACTGGGAGAGGGAGTCGAGGACATAGACATCCCTCCCCCAGAACTCTCCAGTGTGGTCAAGGCGATCCCCTGGCTGGGTCCCGCTGGCCCCTGTCTCTCCTCCGGCTCCGCCCTATGTTACGATTTCCTGGCCGACTGTTGGCGGCAGGACCCGCCTTATATGGGTTGCTGCCGGTTGGGCGTAGCCGCAACCCTGCCCCACCTTGGAAGTTTCTAGAGTGGGGGGGGTGTTCTGCTGACTTTTATTTTCTACAGTTTACCGTTCTTGTTTCTAACGTTTCCTGTTGTTAGGGCATTAATAGGTGTTGTTATTACGTATCGTTATTGTTTCTCGCTCGTTATGTTAAAAAATAAAAGTTCATGTTCATCAGTGGCCTACTGATTTCGTTTTCCCATTCCTTTCTTTCCAGGTTGTTTCATGCTAAAGCTTCTGTTAACACAAGTTAAGTAACACGGAAACACAGGCAGAGGGATGACATAGATTCATGCATCACGTACACACAAACTCAGACGGGGAGACAGTACAAGTATTATATACAAAGACCCAAGACAAACATACAACAGTTATTGGCCATAATTATCTTTTTCTGTATGCTGCGCATACTTATTGTTCTGAGTTAACCCTTACCTCGAAATACCCTAAACGTTTCCCTATTTGGCTAAACGTTAGAATGCTTGATCACGTGTGTACATTATTCTTTTTGCTTTATTCGGGGTTTGTCATGGTTGATTTAGAGCTAGACTGGGTTTCCCGTCTTAGCGCTGTTTGATCTATGAGGACTCGAACATGTCGCTGAAATCGGCCTGGCGAAATCTGTGCCATCGGGCATAATCGAACGTGGTGGTTCTATCTGGCCCGTCCATGTCGGTCTGATTCATCTTTGTCTCGCGCCTTTTCCCTTTCTGCCGGCCTGTTATTCCTGTCGGCCCTCCGCTCCTACTCTTGTTTAGTAGAGTCGGACATTGGGCTTTCCAGTGCCCGGCATATTTACAAAAAGCACATTGGTTTTGCCCTAAGTCTGGTCGCCCTGTGCGCAGTGTCGGGGGATTACTTTCGGGTCGTTGTGTCCTGGGGTTGTCCTGTCGATATATTCCTTTACCTACTCTGTCCTCGTCTTTTTTCTTTTGTTGCATTGCTTCTTTGCGCCACATACCGAGACTGTCGAGCATAATAGGCGTTGTCTTATTATCACGAAGGGCTATTTCTAACGTTTCTATTTTATCAAGATCGAAGGATCCTATCAGTGGCCACTGTTTCTCTTGATTTTCTTTGGTATACCTGTGCCACAGTTTACTATAGGCTATGGTAACTAATCCATAGTTTATGAACATGTCTTTATTAGGGGTGCCTTCCAGCGGAGCTAGATGATCCACCTCTAATAAACGGTCCGGGCTGAACCAACTATCGACCAGTGGGGAGAAGACAGACATGACGGCTCGCGAAGAGGACAAAAAGTCAGCACTGCCTATCTTATCACTGCGTGCAAAGACTAGACAGAATATTTCTATTCTACGTTGTTTGCAGGCAGTGAATACCTCATGAACCAATAACAAATAAACAATAAACGACCAGTGGGGAGAATAAGTAGGCCCGCAAAAGGTCTGCGTCCTCTACCCTTTCACTATCTGCAAAGGGGAACCTGTTCTTTCCTGTTTGCAGATAGAGAATCTCCAGAAAACAATCCGCGAACAGTAGTTCGGGGTAAAAAACAATTAATCAGTGCCGAAAAACATTTAATCAGTGGGGGAGAAAGATAGGCACGCTGGCTGCGTTACTTATCCTTCACTGTTTGCAAAGAGAAAGAGCCTACTGTTTCTCCGTTTGCAGACAGTGAATCTCCAAATAGGTCAACAAAGAGTAATACTAGTATTTTCTGAACAATTAAACAACTATTTCGCAGTTCGTCGTGTCTACACGACCTTACCCGGACCGTATGGACAGTTTCTTGTCTTCCGAATCCAGCGCCCGATCGTCCTCTTTTCCTCGTATTCCTCGTGGCACTCCTGATGGTTCCCAGTCAGGACCGTAGATCACTCGAGAGAGGTCTGTTCGGAACCAGTGAAGTTCGGATGATCGGCTGCCAGACGAGGGTCTATTGGGCAAGAGCTCTCCCGATCGTTGCAGTCGTTCACTTTGTCGTCAGGACCTCTCCCACTGGATCCACGAGTCACTGATGGGCCCCACGCTTGGGACGCCAATTGTAAAAACTAAGGTCAATGGACAATCGATATTTGCCCGGCGGTATCGCCTCTATAACCCCCGAAATATTAATCAATGAAGAGGCAGGCGCTGGAGACGGGAAGGCAGGAAACAAGGTTTATTCTCTCCGGAGGAGAACACATCAGTTCAGACAGCAGGTATCGTCACGAGGTGCTCTAACCGCATCTCTGAGGCCTGGCCTCTTATACACAGTTAAATGAATTTTATTGCAGGTAACACAGTCTTGTAATGCCTTTGAAGTATGAAAGGATATCCTCCGAATCTCCCCTTCAAGACCGTTCCCACACATATTTACAGTTGAAGTCCCCACCCCGGTTACAACAGGTGATGACTATCGCACAGCTGGACATTCCGCTGATTCATGGAATGTGGGGGTGTGATCGGATCTCGTGGGATGGGGGCTTTGATCAACTCGGGGGTCCTTTGATGAGGGAAGCTTTCTACTGTACGGGGAGGGGTAATAAACAGTATCGGCAGAGCTAGGTGTCGGCCTGGGAACGAGGAATCAAAAAAGGGTCTGGGACCATGAAAGGAATGAAGGGAGGTGTCGCGCTGGGGACAGGATGGGGCTCTGAGGCAGAGCTGCGCTGAAGGGGGGGTTTATGACCCACAGCATGCGAGAGGGGGGGTTGTCTGCGTGCGGGCTTTGCGAGGGCGAAGGGCTATGCTGGGGGTCGGGGGCATGCGGAGGGTGGTTCTGATCGGGGCACCTAAAATGGCGGGTGCGTACGACAAAAAGTGTGGCATCAGGGAAAAAGGGCAAGATGGCGCAGATAATGTTTACCAAACCGTATTAATTTTCCACAACTCACCCTCACACCCTCACCCTCACAACCCTCTCACCCTCACCCCCTCACACCCCTCACCCTCACACCCCCTCACCCTCACCCCCTCACCCTCTCACCCTCACACCCTCACCCCCTCACCCTCACACACCTCCTCACCCTCACACCCCTCTCTCACACACCCTCACCCTCCGTCTCACCCTCACACCCCCGCTCACCCTCACAACCCCTTACCCTCTCACCCTCACACCCCCGCTCACCCTCACACCCCCTCACCCTCACACACCCTCACACCCCTCACCCTCACACACCCTCACACACCCTCACTCACCCTCACACCCTCACCCTCACTCACCCTCACACCCCCTCACCCTCACACACCCTCACCCTCACACACCCTCACCCGCTGACCCTCACACCCCCTCTCACCCTCACGCACCCTCGCTCACCCTCACTCACCCTCACACCCTCACCCTCACACACCCTCACACCCCCTCACCCCTTCACACTCATACCCCCTCACCCTCTCACCCTCACACACCATCACCCTCACACCCCCTCACCCTCACACCCCCATGTGGGCATAGGAAAGCAAAACAAAACATACCATAACAAAACAAAACAGCATAGCAAACACAACAAAGCATAGCATAGCATAACAAAACATAGCATAGCATAACAAAACATAGCATAACAAAACAAAGCATAGCATAACATAACAAAGCATAGCGAAACAAAACATAGCATAGTAAAACAAAACATAGCATAGCATAACATAACACAACAAAATATAGCAGAACAAAACATAGCATAACATAACATAAAACAAACCATAGCATAACAAAACATAGCAAAACACAACAAAACATAGCATAGCATAACAAAACACAACAAAACATACCATACATAACAAAACATAGCATTGCAAAGCATAGCAAAACATAGCATAGCATAGCATAACAAAATACAACAAAACATAGCATAGCATAACAAAACAACGCTTAGCATAACAAAACATAGCATAACAAAGCATAGCATAGCATACAAAACATAGCATAGCAAAACAAAACATAGCATAATAAAACACAACAAAACATAGCATAGCATAACAAAACACAACAAAACATTGCATAGCATAACAAAACAAAGCATAGGATAGCAAAACTAAACATAGCATAACATAACAAAACAAAGCATAGGATAGCAAAACATAGCATAACAAAAGAAAACAACACATAGCAGAACAAAACATAGCATAACATAACAAAACATTGCATAACATAACATAAAACAAAGCATAGCATAACAAAACATAGATAACAAAACATAGCAAAACACAACAAAACATAGCATAGCATAACAAAGCATAGCATAACAAAACATAGCATAACAAAACATAGCATAGCAAAACAAGGCATAGCACAACAAAACACAACAAAACATAGCATTGTATAACAAAACACAACAAAACATAGCATAGCATAATAAAACACAACAAAACAAAACATAGCATAGCATAACAAAAAAAGCATAGCATAACAAAACACAACAACACATAGCATAACAAAAAATAGCAAAACACAACAAAACATAGCATAGCTTAACAAAACACAACAAAACATTGCATAGCATAACAAAACAAAGCATAGGATAGCAAAACATAGCATAGCATAACAAAACAAAGCATAGGATAGCAAAACAAAACATTGCATAGCATAACATAACAAAACATAGCATAACATAACAAAACATAGCATAGCATAACAAAACACAACACATAGCATAACAAAGCATAGCAAAACACAACAAAACATAGCATAGCTTAACAAAACACAACAAAACATAGCATAACAAAGCAAAACATATCATAGCCTAGCAAAACATAGCATAGCATACAAAACACAACAAAACATAGCATAGCATAGCATAACAAAACATAGCATAGCAAAACAAAGCATAACACACACAACCACACACACACAACCACACACACAACCACACACACAACCACACACACAACCATCTATCTATCTATCTATCTATCTATCTATCTATCTATCTATCTATCTATCTATCTTTCTATCTATCTATCTATCGCCCTCACTCTATCTGTCTATCTATCTATCGCCCTCACTCTATCTGTCTATCGCCCTCACTCTATCTATCTATCTATCTCTCTATCTATCTATCTATCTATCTATCTATCTATCTATCTGTCTATCGCCTTCACTCTATCTATCGCCCTCACTCTATCTATCGCCCTCACTCTATCTATCTATCTATCTATCTATCTATCTATCTATCTATCTATCTATCTATCTATCTATCTATCACCCTCACTCTATCTATCTATCTATCGCCCTCACTCTATCTATCTATCTATCGGCCTCACTCTATCTATCAATCTATCTGTCTATCGCCTTCACTCGATCTATCGCCCTCACTCTATCTATCTATCTATTGCCCTCACTATCTGTCTATCACCCTCACTCTATCTATCTATCTATCTATCTATCTATCTATCTATCTATCTATCTATCTATCTATCTATCTATCTATCTATCTATCTATCTATCTTAATCAATCTATCTATCTATCTATCTATCTATCTATCTATCTATCTATCTATCTCCCTCACTATATCTATCGCCCTCACTCTATCTATCTATCTGTCGCCCTCACTCTATCTATCTATCGCCCTCACTCTATCTATCTATCGCCCTCACTCTATTTATCTATCTATCGGCCTCACTCTATCTATCAATCTATCTGTCTATCGCCCTCACTCGATCTATCGCCCTCACTCTATCTATCTATCTATTGCCCTCACTCTATCTATCGCCCTCACTCTATCTATCTATCTATCTATCTATCTATCTATCTATCTATCTATCTATCTATCTATCACCCTCACTCTATCTATCTATCTATCGCCCTCACTCTATCTATCTATCTATCGGCCTCACTCTATCTATCAATCTATCTGTCTATCGCCTTCACTCGATCTATCGCCCTCACTCTATCTATCTATCTATTGCCCTCACTATCTGTCTATCACCCTCACTCTATCTATCTATCTATCTATCTATCTATCTATCTATCTATCTATCTATCTATCTATCTATCTATCTATCTATCTATCTATCTATCTATCTTAATCAATCTATCTATCTATCTATCTATCTATCTATCTATCTATCTATCTATCTCCCTCACTATATCTATCGCCCTCACTCTATCTATCTATCTGTCGCCCTCACTCTATCTATCTATCGCCCTCACTCTATCTATCTATCGCCCTCACTCTATCTATCTATCTATCTATCTATCGGCCTCACTCTATCTATCAATCTATCTGTCTATCGCCCTCACTCGATCTGTCGCCCTCACTCTATCTATCTATCTATTGCCCTCACTATCTGTCTATCGCCCTCACTCTATCTATCTATCTATCTATCTATCTATCTATCTATCTATCTATCTATCTATCTATCTATCTATCTATCTATCTATCTATCTATCTCCCTTAATCTATCTATCTATCTATCTATCTATCTATCTATCTATCTATCTATCTATCTATCTATCTATCTTCCTCACTATATCTATCGCCCTCACTCTATCTATCGCCCTCACTCTATCTATCTATCTGTCGCCCTCACTCTATCTATCTATCGCCCTCACTCTATCTATCTATCTATCTATCTATCTATCTATCTATCTATCTATCTATCTATCTATCTATCTATCTATCGCCCTCACTCTATCTATCTATCTATCTATCTATCTATCTATCTATCTATCTATCTATCTATCTATCTATCTATCTATCTATCTATCTATCTATCTATCTCCCTTAATCTATCTATCTATCTATCTATCTATCTATCTATCTATCTATCTATCTATCTATCTATCTATCTATCTATCTATCTATCTATCTATCTTCCTCACTATATCTATCGCCCTCACTCTATCTATCGCCCTCACTCTATCTATCTATCTGTCGCCCTCACTCTATCTATCTATCGCCCTCACTCTATCTATCTATCGCCCTCACTCTATCTATCTATCGCCCTCACTCTATCTATCTATCTATCTATCTATCTATCTATCTATCTATCTATCTACCTATCTATCTATCTATCTGCCTCACTCTATCTATCAATCTATCTATCTATCGCCCTCACTCTATCTATCGCCCTCACTCTATCTATCTATCGCCCTCACTCACTCTATCTATCTATCTATCTATCTATCTATCTATCTATCTATTGCCCTCACTCTATCTATCGCCCTCACTCTATCTATCTATCTGTCACTCTCACTCTATCTCTTTATCTATCTATCGCCCTCTCTATCGCTCTCACTCTATCGATCTATCTATTGCCCTCACGCCATCTATCTATCGCCCTCAATCTATCTACCTATCGATTGCCCTCACTCTATCTATCTATCGCCCTCACTCTATCTATCTATCTATATACTGATCGCCATCACTCTATCTACCTGTCTATCTATCTATTGCCCTCACTCACTCTATCTATCATCTATCTATCTCCCTCACTCTATCTATCTATCGCCCTCACTCTCTCTATCACCCTCCCTCTATCTATTGCTCTCCCTCTATCTACCTATCGCCCTCACTCTATCTATCTATCACACTCACTCTATCTATCGCATCACCACAGCATCACTCAGCACCACCACAGCATCACTAAGGGGCACCACAACATCACTATGCGCTACCACAGCATCACTGAACACCACATCATCCCTCGTCGCCACCACAGCATCAATCTGTGCAACCATTCAACAACAACTGGTTCAAATATGTTCTCTCAATGTTTCAAGCTTTATTACAAATGTGACAAAAAGAGGTTAATATTTCACTTCTGTTCTTGGATTTTCATCACAATAAAATACACTGAACATAATCTTCACAAAAGTTATTTACAAAAGTTTAAGCTATTGCCATTATAAATTACAATAACTTTTATTTAAGTATTAATTATTAAAAAAATTAAACGCCATTGTTATTTGTAATATCAATACATCTAAGTCACGTAAATAATACACATATTGCATTACAAATGCTATAGGTGTCACATTTGCGAAAGTTATAACTATTGGCATTGTAAATGACAAAGCTATATTTTTGCTATTTTCAAAACCAACACATAAATAAAAAATGTGTCATTTACGATACCAATAGCTCAAACTTTCCTAATGCGAGACCTATTGCATTGCAAATGCTTGTTTTTTTTATCACCATGACGCCTGCTTCAGGGTCCTCCATGTGCATAACTTTAATACGCATGGGCCTGCGCTTCATGTTTTAGCCGCCCACTTTCATCATTATTTATTTATTACCATGTCAGGCGCTTCATGGGCCGCCATGCGCATAACCTTTATGAGCACGGGCGCCACGCTTTATGTTTCAGCATGGCGCCTGCTTTCATATTTATTTCCTATCTCCTTTTTCTAATTTTTTTCCCCACTTGGTCCCTACTCCCAGTGCATGACTAATATGCTCTTGGGATTGCGTCTCTAATGCTATTTGTGCTCATGCTATTCTGTTACTTTTGAAATCTGAAGTTATAAAATTTTCGCCGCATTTTAAATATAGAGTTTTTTGCACATTTACCTCACTTAGCCCCCTTGTTTATTCATCTGCTACCTCATTTGCCTTGTGCCTCGGTCCACCACGGGTGTTCCGGGTTGTGTGGAGGGCGCGTCGGCGAACAGTTGGCCCCCGATCTCATTGGTCGAACCTGGTCAGGTGGGGCCCCAGGCTCGCGATCGGCCATACTTAAACGTGGTGATTGGAATTGCTCTGATGGTCCCTACTCCCAGTGCATGACTAATATGCTCTTGGGATTGCATCTCTAATGCTATTTGTGCTCATGCTATTCTGTTACTTTTGAAATCTGATTTTATAAAATTTTCGCCGCATTTTAAATATAGCGTTTTTGCACATTTACCTCACTTAGCCCCCTTGTTTATTCATCTGCTACCTCATTTGCCTTGTGCCCCGGTCCACCATGGGTGTTCCCGGTTGTGTGGAGGGTGCGTCGGCGAAAAGTTGGCCCCCGATCTCATTGGACGATCCTGGTCAGGTGGAGCGCCAGGCTCCTGATCGGCCAAACTTAAACGGGGCGATTGGAATTGCTCTGATGGTCCCTACTCCCAGTGCATGACTAATATGCTCTTGGGATTGCGTCTCTAATGCTATTTGTGCTCATGCTATTCTGTTACTTTTGAAATCTGATTTTATAAAATTTTCACCGCATTTTAAATATAGCGTTTTTTGCACATTTACCTCACTTAGCCCCCTTGTTTATTTATCTGCTACCTCATTTGCCTTGTGCCCCGGTCCACCACGGGTGTTCCCGGTTGTGTGGAGGGCGCATCGGCGAACAGTTGGCCCCCGATCTCATTGGTCGAACCTGGTCAGGTGGGGCGCCAGGCTTGCGATCGGCCATACTTAAACGGGGTGATTGGAATTGCTCTGATGGTCCCTACTCCCAGTGCATGACTAATATGCTCTTGGGATTGCGTCTCTAATGCTATTTGTGCTCTTGCTATTCTATTACTTTTGAAATCTGATTTTATAAAACTTTCGCCGCATTTTAAATATAGCGTTTTTTGCACATTTACCTCACTTAGCCCCCTTGTTTATTCATCTGCTACCTCATTTGCCTTGTGCCCCGGTCCACCACGGGTGTTCCCGGTTGTGTGGAGGGCGCGTCGGCGAACAGTTGGCCCCCGATCTCATTGGTCGAACCTGGTCAGGTGGGGCGCCAGGCTCGCGATTGGCCATACTTAAACGGGGTGATTGGAATTGCTCTGATGGTCACTACTCCTAGTGCATGACTAATATGCTCTTGGGATTGCGTCTCTAATGCTATTTGTGCTCATGCTATTCTGTTACTTTTGAAATCTGATTTTATAAAATTTTCACCGCATTTTAAATATAGTTTTTTGCACATTTACCTCACTTAGCCCCCTTGTTTATTCATCTGCTACCTCATTTGCCTTGTGCCCCGGTCCACCACGGGTGTTCCCGGTTGTTTGGAGGGCGCGTCGGCGAACAGTTGGCCCCCGATCTCATTGGTCGAACCTGGTCAGGTGGGGCGCCAGGCTCGCGATCGGCCATACTTAAACATGGTGATTGGAATTGCTCTGATGGTCCCTACTCCCAGTGCATGACTAATATGCTCTTGGGATTGCGTCTCTAATGCTATTTGTGCTCATGCTATTCTGTTACTTTTGAAATCTGATTTTCTAAAATTTTCGCCGCATTTTAAATATAGCGTTTTTTGCACATTTACCTCACTTAGCCCCCTTGTTTATTCATCTGCTACCTCATTTGCCTTGTGCCCCGGTCCACCACGGGTGTTCCCGGTTGTGTGGAGGGCGCGTCGGCGAACAGTTGGCCCCCGATCTCATTGGTCGAACCTGGTCAGGTGGGGCGCCAGGCTCGCGATCGGCCATACTTAAACGGGGTGATTGGAATTGCTCTGATGGTCACTACTCCCAGTGCATGACTAATATGCTCTTGGGATTGCGTCTCTAATGCTATTTGTGCTCATGCTATTCTGTTACTTTTGAAATCTGATTTTATAAAATTTTCGCCGCATTTTAAATATAGAGTTTTTTGCACATTTACCTCACTTAGCCCCCTTGTTTATTCATCTGCTACCTCATTTGCCTTGTGCCCCGGTCCACCACGGGTGTTCCCGGTTGTGTGGAGGGCACGTCGGCGAACAGTTGGCCCCCGATCTCATTGGTCGAACCTGGTCAGGTGGGGCGCCAGGCTCGCGATCGGCCATACTTAAACGTGGTGATTGGAATTGCTCTGATGGTCCCTACTCCCAGTGCATGACTAATATGCTCTTGGGATTGCGTCTCTAATGCTATTTGTGCTCATGCTAATCTGTTACTTTTGAAATCTGATTTTATAAAATTTTCGCCACATTTTAAATATAGCGTTTTTGCACATTTACCTCACTTAGCCCCCTTGTGTATTCATCTGCTACCTCATTTGCCTTGTGCCCCGGTCCACCATGGGTGTTCCCGGTTGTGTGGAGGGTGCGTCGGCGAACAGTTGTCCCCTGATCTCATTGGACGATCCTGGTCAGGTGGGGCGCCAGGCTCGTGATCGGCCATACTTAAACGGGGCGAATGGAATTCTTCTGATGGTCCCTACTCCCAGTGCATGACTAATATGCTCTTGGGATTGCGTCTCTAATGCTATTTGTGCTCATGCTATTCTGTTACTTTTGAAATCTGATTTTATAAAATTTTCGCCGCATTTTAAATATAGCGTTTTTTGCACATTTACCTCACTTAGCCCCCTTGTTTATTCATCTGCTACCTCATTTGCCTTGTGCCCGGTCCACCACGGGTGTTCCCGGTTGTGTGGAGGGCGTGTCGGCGAACAGTTAGCCCCCGATCTCATTGGTCGAACCTGGTCAGGTGGGGCGCCAGGCTCGCGATCGGACATACTTAAATGGGGTGATTGGAATTGCTCTGATGGTCCCTACTCCCAGTGCATGACTAACATGCTCTTGGGATTGCATCTCTAATGCTATTTGTGCTCTTGCTATTCTATTACTTTTGAAATCTGATTTTATTAAATTTTCGCCGCATTTTAAATATAGCGTTTTTTGCACATTTACCTCACTTAGCCCCCTTGTTTATACATCTGCTACCTCATTTGCCTTGTGCCCCGGTCCACCACGGGTGTTCCCGGTTGTGTGGAGGGCGTGTCGGCGAACAGTTGGCCCCCGATCTCATTGGTCGAACCTGGTCAGGTGGGGCGCCAGGCTCGCGATCGGCCATACTTACACGGGATGATTTTCTCTGCGCCCAGCGGACGCACCCAGCGAACGTGCGCTGAAGTTGCGCCTAAGTTAAGCCCGTCTGCGCCCGTCCGCGCTGAGGACGCGCAAGGGGCCAGGTGGGCTGGGCCCCGCTTTACACTCCAAGAAAATTGTGAGTTGTACTCCCATTCTACACTTCTTGCACTCAGACCCTTGTTCAAATCATGTCACTGTATCTCATTCCCTTACAATCTTGTCAATATCCAATTCTGCAAAGGGGTTTTAAGATCTATACGCCCGCGATATCATTATCACAAAAAACTTGCCAAACCTTGAAGTCGGTCGCCCGTCCCTAACTTTCTAAGCGAGGCTGGCTTGCTCCCAAATGCTAGGTCTTTGGCCCGTAATAATGTTGCATTCAATGACTTTGTCTCTCAAAGAAGGCCCCCCCTGGGTTTTTATCACCGAAACTTGGGGTTCTGAAACCTCTGGCCCAGATTTTGTGGAGGCAGTCCCTGACGGCTATACTTTGTCCAGAATGGATAGGACTGGACGCAAGGGGGGTGGACTGGGAATTTTGTTTAGAGATACTTTCACCTGCTGTACCAAGCCTCTTTCCTTGCCCTCAGATGAGTTTGAGGCACTATAGTTTTCTATTAATTTTCTCCCCTCTGCTTCCTTTTCTGGTATTCTTTGCTATAGACCTCAAGGCCCCAGAACGACCTTTGCTCATGACATTCTTAAACTTATACAGCCCTATGTTGATAAGCCTCAATTTAGCATTCTGGGCGATTTCAATTTTCATTTAGAGGCCATAGAAACCAAGGATACGCTAACACTTGTAGATGGCTTAGCTGCATGTGGATTAGGTCAACTGGTCAATGGCCCTACACATCTGGCCGGCCATAAGTTGGATGGCATCTTTTCAAATGATGCTAGACTTATGACTCCCATTCCTCTCTCTTGGTCCGACCATCTGGCAGTCCCCTTCCACTTTAAAGTCAATCCCACTCTATCTAATAAACCTAAGAGAAGCGTATGGGCAACCAGAAGGAATTACAAAGCAATTAATGATGACATTCTGTCACCTTTCCTGAATGCCCTCAGTTGCCCTCCCCTGGGTGCTCCCAATAGGGCTGCCTCTGACCTCTCAAATGCCCTAGCCAGTGCCATAGACTCTCTGGCTCCGGCAAAACGTTACTACTCAGCCCGCAAGAGCCCTTCTCAACCCTGGTGTTCTGACCGTTTGAGATCAATGCGTCAGAAATGCAGGCAACAAGAGAGGTCCTGGACTGCTCATCCTGATCTACGGGGGAAAGCCCTGCATAAATCTCTGCTCAGAGATTATAAGAAGACGATTATTGAGGGAAAAATCAATCAATCAATCAATCAGGTCATTTGTAGAGCGCACTACTCACCCGTAGGGTCTCAAGGCGCTGGGAGGGGGGGGGGTGCCGCTACTGCTCGAACAGCCAGGTCTTGAGCTTCCTCCTGAAGGAGAGGTGGTCTTGGGTCAGGCGCAGATTGGTCGGAAGTGAGTTCCAGGTCTTGGCGGCCAGGTAGGAAAAGGGTCTTCCTCCTGTCGTCGCTCTTCGGATGCGGGGGACGGCGGCGAGGGCGTGGTTGGTTGATCTGAGGAGGCGCTTGGGAGTGTAGAAGTTGATCCGGTTGTTGAGGTAGCTCGGGCCTTGGTCGTGTAGGGCTTTGTGCGCGTGGGTGAGGAGCCGGAAGGTGATTCTCTTGTTGACCGGGAGCCAGTGCAGATCTCTCAGGTGTCCGGAGATGTGGCTGCGTCGGGGGATGTCGAGGATGAGTCTCGCCGAGGCGTTCTGGATCCGCTGGAGTCTCTTCTGGAGTTTGGCCGTGGTTCCGGCGTAGAGGGCGTTGCCGTAGTCCAGTCGGCTGGTGACGAGGGCTTGGGTGACCGTCTTCCTCGTCTCGGTGGGGATCCACCGGAAGATCTTACGTAGCATGCGCAGGATGTTGAAGCATGACGAGGAGACGGCGTTGACTTGTCTGGTCATGGAGAGGGAGGAGTCCAGGATGAAGCCCAGGTTGCGTGCGTGGTCCGTCGGTTTGGGTGCGGTGCCCAGGGCGGGGGGCCACCAGGAGTCGTCCCAGGCGGAGGGCGTGGAGCCCAGGATGAGGACCTCCGTCTTGTCTGAGTTCAGTTTCAGGCGGCTGGTCGTCATCCATTCGGCTACGTCTCTCATCCCTTCGTGCAGGTTGGCTCTGGCGGTGGCGGGGTCGTTGGTCAGGGAGAGGATCAGCTGGGTGTCGTCGGCGTAGGAGATGATGTTCAGGTTGTGTTGGCGTGCGATGGCCGCGAGGGGGCTCATGTAGACGTTGAAGAGGGTTGGGCTCAGCGAGGATCCTTGGGGTACGCCGCAGATGACTTTGGTGGCCTCTGACTTGTACGGTGGTAGGCGGACTCTTTGTGTTCTTCCGTCGAGGAAGGAGGTGATCCATTCCAGTGCCTTCTCCTGGATTCCGATGTTGCTGAGGCGCTGTACTAGGGTGCGGTGGCAGACAGTGTCGAAAGCCGCGGAGAGGTCCAGGAGGATGAGGGCCGCTGTTTCTCCGTTGTCCATCAGAGTTCGAAGGTCGTCGGTGGCGGCGATGAGGGCGGTCTCGGTGCTGTGGTTCGCTCGGAAGCCGGACTGTGAGGGGTCGAGGGATCCATTCGTCTCGAGGAAGGCGGCCAGCTGTTTGTTGACGGTCTTCTCGATGACTTTGGCCGGGAACGGGAGGAGCGAGATGGGACGGTAGTTCTTGAGGTCGGTGGGGTCTGCTGTGGGTTTCTTGAGGAGAGCGCTGAGTTCGGCGTGCTTCCAGCTCTCAGGGAAGGTGGCGGAGTCGAAGGAGGTGTTGATGATGTCCCGCAGGTGGGGTGCGAGGACAGCGTCGGCCTTGTTGAAGACGTGGTGAGGGCAGGGGTCAGTCGGAGATCCTGAATGGATGGAGTTCATGGTGCGGATGGTGTCTTCGGTGCTGATCGGAGTCCAGGTGCGGAGGGTGGTGGTGGGTGGCGTCGTTGCGGTTGTGGCTTGCGTTGGTTGGTTGTTGAAGCTGTTGTGTATGTCCGTGATCTTGTTGTGGAAGTAGGACGCGAGGGAGTTGCAGAGGTCTTGCGACGGTGTGATGTCGTTGTTTCCGGCGTTGGGGTTGGAGAGCTCTTTCACGATGTTGAAGAGTTCCTTGCAGTTGTGTGCGTTGTTGTCCAGCCGGTCCTTGTATTCATTTTTCTTGGTGGCGCGGATCAGTTGGTGGTGTTTCCGGGTGGCGAGCTTGAGGGTGGTCATGTTGTCCGTCGTTGGTTCCCTTCTCCAGGCTTTCTCGAGGGCTCGACAGTTCTTCTTGGAGCTCTTGAGTTCGTCGGTGAACCATGGTGTTTTTCTGCTGCAGGATCTGCTGGGCGGGGTCCTTAGAGGGGCGAGTTCGTCCGCGCAGTTGCTGATCCACTTCGTGAGGTTGTCGGCGGCCTGGCTGGGGTTCGCTGAGTTGGCGGGAGGGTGCTGGCTCAGGGAGGCGGTGAGCTGGTCGGCTGTGATCTTGTTCCAGCTTCTTCGAGCCACCTGTTGCTGGCGGTGGTGGATCGTCGTTCTTCTGAAGGTGAAGTGGACGCAGCTGTGGTCCGTCCAGTGGAGTCCTGTTGCGTGGCTGAAGGTGACGTCTTTGCTGGATGAGAAGACGGCGTCGAGTGTGTGTCCGGCGAGGTGGGTGGGGGTGGTCACCAGTTGCTTGAGTCCGAGGTTGTCGAGGTTGTCGAGCAGGGTGATGGTGTTGCGGTCGTTGTTGTTCTCCAGGTGGAAGTTGAGGTCCCCCAGGAGGATGTAGTCGGCGGAGGGGAGAGCGTGCGGGCTGACGAAGTCGGCGATGTCCTCGCTGAATCGTGTGCGCGGTCCCGGGGGTCGGTAGATCAGGGTGCCTCTGAGGGTGGTCTTCGGGTTGGTGTGGATCTGGAAGTGCAGGTGTTCAGCGGTGGTGAGGGTGTCGTCGGTGTTGGTCGTGATGCGGATGGTGTCTCTGTGGATGATGGCGATGCCTCCTCCGGTCTGGTTGTCGCGGTCCCTCCGGGTGATCTTGTATCCCTCTGGGATGGCGATGGCGATGTCTGGGGCTGAGGAGGCGTTCATCCAGGTCTCGGTGATGAAGGCAACGTCGGGGGCGGTGGTGTCGAGCAGGTTCCAGAGTTCTACGGCATGTCTGTGGACGGAGCGGGTGTTGAGTAGGATGCACTTGAGGTGGGTGCTGCTGGAGTTCGGCTTGTCGGGTGCAGGGAAGGTCCGGATGCAGGTGAACTTGCAGGCGAGGCAGCTGAAGGGTCCGTGGGTGTGCTTCGGGGCGGCTCGGTGACATCCTGGGATGTGGCCGGTGTTGAGTGCGGTGAGGTCGGCGGCGCTGTAGGTTCGTCGGGTCGGCTTCCGTCGGTGGGGGCCAGGGGTCCTGGCGCTGGTCGCGTTCCGGTCGCGGACGGGCGCAGACGGGCTTACCTTTGGCGCGCCTTCGGCGCACAATCGGCGCGCCCGCTGCGCGTCAACGCTGCGCGTTCGCACGGTCGCCATTTAAGGCGAAGTGCGCGGGTGGGCGGAGCAGCTGGGAGGCGGGAGCGGGGAGGGTTACAGAAGGCAAAAAGGGGCGTGGCTAAGCGGCGGTGGCGGGAAGGGAGGGCGGGGGGCGTCGAGGAAGGCGGTAGGCGGACAACAAGGAAGGAGGGCAACACGGAGGAGAAAACAAGTAGAAAACAGGCACAAATGCACGAAAAAGCGGGGAAAAACAAGGGAAAACAAGTTACAAGACAAGCACAAATTACTGTCAAAAATAGTACAAAAAACCACTCGCAGCGGCGGGAGCCGGCAACGAGGCGGCAGCGAGGCAGAGGCGGCTGGGGGCACACGCAGCAGCTGGTGGCCGTGCGGCGCGGGGGTGTCCCACAAGTGGTGCCACTTCACTAACCTTACAACTTCTCTTAAATCCCCTAGAGATCTTTTCAACATAATCGACTCTCTTTCGACACCTAGATCAGCCGACCCTACCATCGTAACTCAGGAACTTTGTAACAACATAGCGAGTTTCTTTCACTCTAAGATTGCTGATATTTATAGCGCTCTTGAAATCAGCAATCAAGAGCTTAATGCCAAGGCAGTAGGATCTTTCTTTGCAACCCCCTATATTGCTGAGAAGGTCGATGCCCCGCCTATACCGCAGCTCATAGGCTTCCCCCTCCTGTCCTTGGAAGATCTCAATCTCCTTCTCGATGCCACTAAGTCTTGTTTGCCCCTTGACCCATGCCCTTTAAGAACTTTGAAGACCTGCAGAGGGTCTGTTCTTCCCCCTCTATTAGAGGTTATGAACTTGGCGATTCGAGAGGGGACCTTTCCCTCCCCCTTGAAGACTGCCGTTGTTAGACCTTTGCTTAAAAAACCCTCCTTGGATCCAGGAATACTGAAAAATTATCGCCCTATCTCCGTACTTCCGGCCCCAGCCAAGATCCTGGAGTCCCACATAAATCGTAACCTGTCTGCTTTCATTGAAAGTTCCAACTTGTTAGACATCTCCCAGCATGGGTTTCGATCAGCTCACAGCACTGAGTCTGCTCTCACGGTCGTGATTAATAAAATCCGATCTGAGGTAGACAGGGGACACTCTTCGCTGCTAGTGTTATTAGATCTCACAGCAGCGTTTGACACCTTGTCCCCGTCAATACTGATCTCCAGGCTCAAGGATATCGGAATAGGGGGTTCTGCCCTTAGTCTACTCTCCTCAATCATAGGGAGCAGAGAGTTAAAATGGGCAACTTCCTCTCCGATTCTCAAGAAGTGCAATGTGGGGTTCCTCAGGGCTCTTCATTGAGTCCTTTATTATTTAACATCTATGTTACCCCACTTGCCAAGGTGATAAGATCCTTTGGTCTGGATGTGCTATCGTATGCCGATGACACTCAGATCTTGGTATCTATCACTCAGCCGGCTAGTGAGATTGCCCCCAAGTTTAGAGCCTGTATGGAAGCAGTCTCCCAATGGATTGTGTGTAATTATTTAAAACTAAACGGCGAAAAGACCGAAATTATGGTCTTCGGAGGGAGCCAAGATCTTTGGTCAAAGGATTGGTGGCCACCGTCCCTGGGAGAATGCCCACGCCCTACTCTTACTGCCAGGAACCTTGGTGTCCTAATAGGCTCTGCCTTATCTTTTGACTCTCAGGTAAACAGGACGGTATCAACCTGTTGCGGCATTATTAGAATCCTTAGGAAAATTGCCCCCTACCTGTCCCCGGTAGCTCGGAAACAAGCAACAGTTGCCTTAGTATTATCGAGGCTAGACTATTGCAATGCCCTTTATGGTCGCATTAGCAAAGCTTCCATCTACCGTCTCCAAATGGTACAGAATGCCGCGGCCAGGATGGTTTTAATCCTCCCTAGGCGAGCTTCTGTAACAATGGCCAGAAGGGACCTCCACTGGCTTCCGATTCCTTTTAGGATTTCTTTTAAACTTCTCTGTCTGGCTCATGGTGCTATTCACGGCTCAGGATCAGAAGGTATTAGGTCTCTTCTGTGTGTGTACACCCCCAGTAGAACCCTCCGGTCATCATCGAAGAACATGCTTACAGTTCCCAGGTTTGTGAATGCAAGATGGGGAGGCAGAGCCTTTTCCATCTTGGCTCCTAAACTTTGGAACTCCCTCCCTCTGGAGCTCACTAGTCAATCTTCCTTGGTGGTCTTCAGGAAACACCTGAAGACCTGGCTTTTTTCTCAGGCATATTAGGGGTTGTGCTCCTAGCAGTTTCTTGGTTCAGTTATCTGGTAGTTTGGACTTCTATGTTTGTTTGGTTTGCGCCTTGATGCCCCTTGGGGCTAAGTTTACGCGGTATAAAAATGCTATTCATTCATTCATACTTTTCTTTCTCTTTTTCGTTCTTCATCCTTCTGTTTTTTGCACGTTTTTCTTTTTCTTTTTCACTAAAAATTTAAACTTGCACTTTGTACGTTTTGATTTTCCGCTGTCTGCAAGTGTTGGGAATACGTTGTATACTAGTTGTACTGCTTACCGGCAATGGAGAAGCAGTAAGGTACTATATATATGTAATTTGACAATGAAACAAACTAATAAGAACGAGCATTCTGGTATACAATTTAGTGTATTCAAGCATTATTAAAGGAGTAAAGTCAAAAACTGTGGGGCAAAGTCACATGAGTTATAGCCATGTGGTCACTTAAAAGAATAGCAATTGTGTGAAATAGAGATTGTGTGCGTCTTTTTAACCTAAATTAATTGTAATGTCTCTCCACTATTTTTTGTGTTTTGTTTATAAAGATTCCCCCAACTCTCATCACCCGTAATTTATCAATATATTGTTAAACTATATGTAAGGCCCTGATGAAGATGGAGATTAATAAGATTGTCCATTGAAACTTGCGTCGGCCAGGAGCGTGTGAAATCCCAGATTCCAACACAGCACAAGAGGGTGGATGTTTCCATCCCTTAGTTTGTTCATCTGTGTATGTGGTGCTGGGCTGGGTGACAGTATGATAATGAGAGTATGTAGTATGATTGTGATAGTTTTGTGAATGGTTCATGACTGTAGGGGATGGTATTTGTAAATCTTTGCGTTTAGTTGTTTTATGTACAAATAAGTGTACATACATATAAGAATGACAACTGTGATCAGTTTATGAAAAGTAAAGTCTTGTCCAAACCGATTGTGAATTGTGAAATTGTGGAAATGTGTTGTTTGATAACATGTACAAAAAAAAGAATGAATTGCGAAAAAATATAATAAAAAAAATTCTATAAATAAAAAAAGAAATAAGAATCAATGAAGTTGATGTGTAGAGATAACTTTTTGTAAGTGCCCCAGTTTGTTGAGCTGAAGATAGCCAAAGTTAAACCAATTTAGGTCAGGTGGGAGCTTGCTGTTGCAATTATATATTTGTTTTTTCCCCCTGCTCCCAGACCAAGTAAATAGGGGGTAGCCTTTTTCTGACATTGCCTGCTTTCCTATTCACAACACAGGTGTTGTACTTTATGTTTCAGCATGGTGCCTGCTTTTATGTTTAAAAAATTAATAGTTCTAAGCCTTGGAAATGCGAGACTTATTGCACTGCAAATGCTTGTTTGAATTTCACAGACTGACCCGCGACCATGCAAAAAAGCAGATGGCAATAATCCGTTGTGGCGGGGCGCCTGGGCAGACGGCAGAGGCCCACCTGTCCTGCATGTTGTTTCCTGTGTACCTTTGATGACCGCTGATGTACTGTATCCAGACCAGAAATGTTCTTTTCTTCTTTTTCCTGTCCTAAAATCTTGCTCCGGAGGTGCCCTGCTCATGGAGTCATAGGTGCCTTGCACCTGGCAGAAGTATAAGTGTTGAGAGATCCTTGCATTGGATCTCCTCTCTCCTCCTATGTTCTGCCAGCTGGCAGTGCCACCGTCGGAGGTTCAGGTTTACGAGTAGCCACCTGAGGTGAGGTACAGCGTGCAGTCTGCTGGGCGGGAGTGCTGGCAAGCTATAGCTTGTGCAGGGAGTGTTTGAGGGCAGGTGGGGCAAGCAACAGCCTGCATAATGCACACTGTTCTGCTTTCCCTTTTTTTATTAACACAGTTTCTCCTTTGTCCAGCCCAAGTCAGGCCAGTGTGAGAGGCAGGTTCCTCAATTGTGAGAGTACTTGACAGAGCAGAAGTGCTTGAGATTTTTTTATTGCTGCAACTCGGCATCGCATGAAAAAAACATTTATTATTTATTTATTTTAGATTTTGTATCAGCGCAAACAGCTACCCGAAAAGGGTTTCCCGGCGCCATCAGGGAGCAGCAGAGGAAAAAAGTGGTCTACTGGCTAAAGAGACAGGTTTTTAGTGACTTTCGAAACAGTAAAAGATTGGGTTGAGTGTGAAGAGAGTGAGGGAGAGCATTCCACAGTACAGGACCTAAATACGAAAAGGACCGACCGCCCATGCGGGAAAGTCTGACCTTAGGGACCTTGGCTTGTGTAGAAGACCGAAGAGTGCGAGAAGGTACATAGGGACAGGCTAAGTGTTGCAGGTAGCGGGGAGCTCTGTCGTGCTTAATACGAAACATGTAGGTTAGGGTCTTGAACCTAATCAGTTTTTCGACTGAGAGCCAGTGTAACTTCCCCAGCAGACTGGAGGTCGAGGAGGTTCTGGAGACCCGACACAGTAATCTAGCAGCAGAGTTATGCACACGCTGCAGCTTGCGCGTAACATCTTTGTTAGCTCCTAGGTAGAGGATGTTACCGTAGTCCAGCCTAGATGTAACGAGGGCCTGGACTACGGTTCTCTGGGTAGGGCCAGGTAACATCCACACAATCTTCCTCAACCAGAGATTCGTCGATAATGACACCAAGGTTGTGGACCTGCGAGGAAGGTTGCGGGAAAGGACCCATTTCTGTGGGCCAGTGTTATGAGCCCCAGAGGCCTCTGTCTTTGCCAAGAACCAGAACCTCTGTTTTTTCGCCGTTCAGTTTTAAAAGATTAGCGTTACCTTTAACTATTTCCTCCTTCTGTCCTGCCGTATGCAAAGTGTCGGGCTGAGCATTAGAATCGTATTTGCCTGTAATTGCGAGAGGGTTTGAGCTAGTGCTCTGGGGCCAGATGTAGGTAGGCTTTAACCGGTCGGTAAATAACGAATCGGTATTTACCGATTCGGTATTTACCGAATCATCATTTACCGATTCGGTATTTACCGAATCGGTAAATGAAATGTAGGAAGCACTTCAAACAGTGCTTCTGGGCTCAAAGGATCCGTTATTTACCACCAACTATAAACACATCGAACGAGGCGTTTGTCCGGACCATTCGAGTTTTTGATTACATGCAGGCTGCTGGCGGTCTTGCAGTAACTCGGCATACGGGGCAAATAATAGTAACCCGCCATCAAATTGAGGCGCTTAGAGAATAAGGACTCAGGCGTTTGGAGGACATTGGTTGTGCCTTCTGACTTTTTAGCCAGATGTATACGCAAGAACTACGATACAGTTTATTGAATGCTGTATGATCGCGCTGCCCGTTCTCTCTGAGGGATTCCATGAGAGTTTACAGTGGCTCAAAAAGATATTCTATATAAATGTGGGATTCCTACACTTTGTCCTGATGAAGGTGTTGGCTTTTAAACTGTATGCCCACCGAAACGCGTCGATGCACTATCTGAGTAGTGACACAATAAGTCCTTGAAGCAACAACTCTAACCAAGATAGCAATACGTGTGATAGAGTGAGATTGCATTGTTTGGACTATTGTATCTTCCTCAGTTGTATAGGAATTATATCTTCTTTTCTTTTGTTTCCCACCTGTGATGTATATTTCTGTGTAACATTTTTTTTTTAATGGCAATGTATTATTGAATATGTTTTTAATGTATATCTGAATAAATTGTGCATACTTTTTATGGAATCAACCTAATTTTTATATTTTCTCATTTGCTCCTACTTGAATTGAATGCAGTGCTTGTGATTGTGTATTTCCTGTTATCATAGCCCAAAGGGGGAATTCTGTTTTGACAATTGGCAGTCCTGACAAGCCTTAAAGGATCTCTCAAGTCCCTTCCTTGGGTCCCTCCCTAGCTTAAATGGGAAGGTAATGAGCTCCTGGGCTAGGTTAGGGTTCAGGCACACTTTCTTAAGTATTACAGGCCTTGAACATTTGGCCTTTAGAATATAGGACACCTCTTTTTCAATTTCTTGATGAATGTGCCCACATGGTGCAGGGGCCACCAGTCAGCACTCCTGGGGTGTCTAATGTTGTGCGGGGAAAACCGTTCCTCCCCCAATGGGTCTTTAACTATTCCCTTGGAGGTAGAAGGGGTTTCATCTCGTTAAAGAGGTTGTCCTCATCAAAGTGCCCCTGGGTAAGTTCTAGTACGCATTTCATATTTGTGCCTTATAGGACACCCATCCCCTACAAGGTGCTTAGACATCCCATTCTTTTCGAGGTGCTTGGACCCCCCTTATCTTCTTTGAGGTGCTTGGACCTCCCAATTGTTTAGGGGGCATGATCCTTCCTTTTATATGTTTTAGTTTTTTCCGCCTCTTACCTCCTTTCTCTCTGTACTCGGAGTCTCCCCCCGAGATGGACCCTCAGTCTAACTCATTATCAGAACCCATAGACCTTTGGTGGCCATACCCTGATCAAGGGTCTCATGTGCGGAGGCATGAATCTCATGCTGAATCAGTTTCTTTATTAGTGCTTCATTAATCTTTGCCTGAGAAAGCTCAGGGTTCTCTGTCTCTTGATCTGACATCCTTAGTGTTATAAGGGGGAGTACCTCCCAATAATCTTCAAATGGTAGCTTATAGTTATTATAAGGAAGAGGCTTATTATAATTCATTTTAAAATTCACGGTAAGAGCTAAATGACCACCTAAGTACAGTGCCGTGGTGAAGAGCAGTAAAACCTGACTGACAAACAACTGATCGTGAAGACACTGCAACTGTCACCGCGACGTTGCAGTTTCTCCTTGCGGCTACTTAAATGCCTTGCGTCTACTTAAATTAATTGGGGTGCATTGAGCAACCCCAAGCAAAGATGGTGGCACACTGTGCACTAGGCCATTGCCCAGACCTCTCCTTTATCTCAACCTGACGCGTCATTGCTTGAGACCCGTCGGGTAAATGGGGGCCTACTACGTAGTCTATGACTCCTTGGGAATCGAAATGCCCCGTCAATTCCTAGCCAATTATGGTGATAACAGTTTATGGGATGAATACCCTTATACTATAATAAATATTACGCTACCCCAGAATGGCAACAAGCACGTGCACTAACAGTTAACTCTAACTAGACACTACAGGTAGCTTTTGTAAACTGGAACTGTAGCATTCACATAAAAACATGGTAAAGATGTTATAAATATGAAATAACACAAGCAATATACAAAGCAATGAAAAATGAAGGTACTGATCTGCTAGGAGCAGCATTTAAAAGAGGCAGATTGTTATGTGCATGGAATTTTTATTTGTAATGGATGTTCCGTCCTAGAATGTTTTCTTTATGATGTAAAAGGTATTTCAAATGCTCTGTGGAGTGGCATTAAAGGAATAATGCATAATGGTAGCCGCCGGTCTTGTGTTTAAATTATAGCAGTCCCCCTGAGCAGTTTTGTTTTGCCTTTTGAATATTAAAGGGCAACACTATTGAGAAGCATTGTTCCCATCAATGAAAAGTATAGCATACCTCTTTAGAAATGCTACTATGATTACATGTTACATGTTACGTTTCCTGTGTAATTCTCACTAAATAGTCATTTGATACCAAGCAGAACTCCATCTATCCTAGTACCCTGTGCACTTTCCTCCATGATTGTGATTGCCCACGTTTATTGTTTTTAATTTTCCTCATTAGAGGAAAGTCCTTGGCTATCAGCACTTATAGCGTAGGCTCATCATGCGCCTGGTTGTTCAAAGAAGGGTAGACAGCTGCCTAATATACACCACTAGGTCACATTCACATATAGTAGAGGAGGAATTCTTCGTACCGTGGGTGTCTAGGCATTCTTGGTCATCTTAATGGCTCTGCAAGGTACCTAACAAACCAAACGGTAAACACCATGGCGGTAGCTAACGAAAGAGAGTGCCCAGCAGCTACTAGGAGTTCATCCAGAGGATTCAGTCTTACTCTAGTGGCCTGAATCTCAGGAACAAGGATGTGCTTGGAAAACTACTGCCCATGTGATAGCAAATAGAGATAAAGCCAATGTTCACAAATGTAGCCAAATGCCTGTTGTGTGCCCTGTTCCACTCCCCCAAAATGTATACACTCACTGCCTGTCAAATTAAATACATTTAAAAATAATTTGGGAAGTAAGGTTATTCACCAACCCAAGAAACATCATTTTGTGTTGTTACTGAGGGCTGTGCCCGCAAAACATTTATTCCTGGCTATGGGCATGGAGGACAGTATGTGAGAGATAGAGAAAGGGAAATGGGCGAGAGGGTAAAATGTGAGGATTATAAATATATATATATTTTAAACACACGTTATTAATTTTCTTGGTTTCTCAAGTCATACATAGTGTTAGTTACTTTTGTAGACACAATTGTAATAGTATACAATGCATAATGTCATTTATAAACTTCCGCATTAAAGCATTTGCAAGCAATTCGTACCATTTCGTAAAGTATACATTACAGTAGCCTTCCTTGGATGATAAAATAGCAACAAGATATTCTTGCAAGTGCATTTAAAATAACTTCAAAACTTTTTAACTCAACATCCCCCTGCCCCTTTCACTGGCTCCACTCCAGCTAGTATCAATATTGATCAGTTTTGCCCTGATTCCTTCCTCTGCTCATATTAGCATGATTAACATGTGCATTGCATGTGAAAGCGGTGCGCATGGAGCCATTCTTGCGTCGGAGTCATACCGTCTGGGGACTATTTTGAAAATGTTTCTCTATGTGTCATTTACTACAGGGACAGGTGCAGGTTCTAGGGCTTTAAACGGAACTGGTTATGGCCACGGTTGCTGACGATCTGAGAATCAGGGCGGATAATAAACAGCCATGTGCCCTGATTCTCCTAGATCTGTCAGCAGCGTTTGATACGGTCAGCCACACCATTCTGCTTGAGAGTCTCTCGAAACTAGGAGTAACTGGGCAAGCACTCAAGTGGCTTAAATCCTTTCTCACTGGCCGTACCCAAAGAGTGCAAATGCGAGACCAGCTATCCGAGGCTAGCGATGTTACCTGGGGCGTCCCACAAGGGTCTGCACTGTCTGCCCTGCTATTTAACATCTACCTTCAACCTCTAGTGGAGGAGTTAACGCATAGGAACTGCCAAGTCTTTAACTATGCCGATGACACCCAACTCCTTGTCCAGCTGGAGAATACTAGGGAGGCACAGGATTCTGTAAAGAATCTGCTTAGATTCACTGTTAACTGGATGACCAACAACCTTCTGAAAGTTAACGCAGAGAAAACAGAGGTGTTAGTTATCACCATTCAAGAAAGTCGCTGGTGCGAGCTGTTTTGGCCCTTAGAATTAGGGGCAATGACAACTCCGGGCAAGTAGTCAAAAGCCTAGGACTGAAAATTGACGCAGACCTATCTATGGCCCCCCAAGTCTCGGCGGTGGTAGGTTTCTGCATTGGTTTGCTTAGGCAACTCCGGAAGCTGGTACCCATTCTGTCTGTCCCAACAATGCAATCCATTGTGTCCGCCTCTGTTATCTCTCGGCTGGACTACGGCAATGCTTTGTATTTAGGTCTCCCGCAGAAACTCCTGAGGAAACTGCAGTTTGTGCAGAATGATGCGGCCAGGTTGATCTTTTCCCTGCCGAAGAGGACTCACACGACCCCCCCTTCTGTTGAAGCTGCACTGGCTGCCTATCGAACTTAGAGTGCAGTTCAAATGTCTTTGTGTGGCCCATAAAGCCATTTATGGAAAGGCTCCTAATTACATCAAAGAGCGCTTGAGGAAGTACACTCCGGGCAGAACTCTGCGATCTGGCAAAGCCTGCAAACTGATTCAACCTAGATTTAAGCTCAAATCTAAGGGTGGCAGAGCTCTTTCGGTACTCCTTCCGCAAATCCGGAAGGAGTTACCAGCAACGTTGCAGGGGGACACAGTGTTACTTTCTTTCAGAAAAAAGCTAAAGACCTACCTGTTTAAAAAGATAACATCAATACCCTAATTGGTGGTTGATGGCGGCGGGCGTTCTGGGCTGCAGTAGGTTGTGTACTTTTTTCTTTCTGTGTAAGCGCTGAGAGACCAGTGGTGATTTGCGCTATACAAAAACATTGTAACATAACATAACATAAATGCCTCCAACATCAGATCCCAGTGCATTGATATCAGGGATTCACACAGCCATCGGGCCTCTTCCTGCCTAATAGCAGTGCTCTCTGCACTGCCCCATCGTACCACTTCCCTATGCCACACATACACTGACGGGGCCCTTGCCGACTTCCACCTTATAGTTATTGCACGCTTTGCAATAAGAAGTGCTAGGTCAGCAAATCGTAAGTGCACCTTTTGGGACTTTGGGCGCCGGTGCATTCCAAGTATGCAGCTTCCAACTGTTTCCCCTTTGGGAATGCGTGTCACCGCTCTGATGCTCGGTACGATGTTCGTCCAGAACTCTGCTAGCGCAGGACAGGACCACAGCATGTGCAGGATGTCAGCATCCTCCACCCTGCATCTGGGGCAGTGGTGGTGTGTTTTTGGTACGGTGTGGCGTGAGATAAGCTCTGTGGAGAATCATATGCTGGATGAATTTAAACTTGCGTTACGTGACACTTTTTTAGGATATTCTAACAGGGCGGTCCATTCCCTGTCAGTCAGTTCCTTCACAAGGTCCACGTACCATCTGTTACGCAAATCAGTAAGTGAAATCCAGGCATGCGCCCTAATACCTTTGTATAGCCATTTTGTGAGATGCCGCCCCTCGCCCATTAGATAGATTGCATATGAGGATTATATATTTAAGATGAGGAAGGATGATGAATTATAAAATGTGTTTGAGAGTAGCTACGAGAAGAGACAACTGTCAGAAGCACAAGTTGGAGTATGGGCAGTTTGTTGGGAAGAGAATAAATAGTGGATACCTATGTTGCCACCAACGGGGCTTCATTAGCAATACAAGCAGCAAATGTAGTACTGTTGCTGGAGTGGGTGGGTTACGTCCATTTTCAGAGAGTTTACAGCAGTCCTTAAACTCCTCTCATTTCATCTTTAGTATATTAGATACCTCGTTTGTACCTGTTCTGTATGTGCACGAAATTGTGTCATGTTTTTCCTGTCGCATATCTTTTACTTATTTTCTGAGTTAGAGAAAGATGTACTACTACTGCCCCTGTTGCACCTTTGTTGTGTCATGAAGTTGAGTATAACGCTTTCTAATACATAAAAGAAACAAGCATTTGCAATGCAATAGGTCTCGCATTATTAAAGTATTAAATATAGATTTCCTCATTACACTAGGAAGCCCCCACTAATCATTTTGCATGACTAACATGCGTAAGACACAGGTACTCAAAGTAGATCTTCGAAAAATGGCTCTATATCAGATTTTCAGGATAGCCACATAATATACAATTTCATACAATGAATCCTAATGGAATTGTTTCATGTTGTCAGTGGTCATCTAAAGAAATTTGGCCTTGATCCAGCCCTTCTGGTGCTGCGTTGGACACCCAACCTTTCACTGGAAAATTGTATTATGTTTTTCCCCTTGAACATGAACTGTTCTGTCATCTGCCTGACTCTCCCCTCTTTCATTATGTTCTCGATACTCTATTTGGAGGACATGTGCCTCAATCCATGCAGCATTGCTTAATTTGAGCCAGTGGTATCCAGTGCTTGGCACTTATGAGAACTAACACATGGTGTCACTGTTTGTGGAATTTAGAGATGAGCAAAACAACAGTTGTTTACTCATTCAATATACATTAACAACAACTAGTGCCTCTCGCCCAAGACAGACTTAAAGCTTTGGAGGACTGGAATAGTCTGAACTGTCGCACCTGTAGGAGTGTGATGGTTATTCATTGTGCTGGTGCTGTGCTTGGCCGTGCTGGCAGTGGCTGGTGGAAGCTCCATTGGCCTCCTGAGAAAGGCCCTGACACTTATGTTTTTAACACATTAAGAACTATCACACAGCGCTTCAGCAGCCCATGTCTGACCTGCTCTAGATCCGTCCTTCTGGTGATGCATCCCATAGCTGACCCGCCACTTGCTGATCTCATCATAGAATGGCTGGATCAGCTGGCCGGCGGACCCTTCAAGTTTCATAGTGTTGAATACATGATAAGTTCCAAGTATGTCAGCATTTAACAGAAGCCTTCACTCACCCTCAGACCTTTTCAAGTATCCAAGAAGCAGATGCAGGCCTAGGGAAGCGCTCTGCAGTGCATGCTGCCAGGGGTGAAGAGTTTGGGTGATGTTGCACTGAGATGTCTACTACAGTGGTGATGTGTTCTGGCAAACGCCCAGCGTAGGGTGGTAAAATACAAAAATACATAGTATGGGAAAGTACATCTAAAGATAAGAGAGGTGCAGTAGCTACAGGGTTTTTCTAAAAAGTAAGAAGAAAGAAAATAAGTCTAGATCAGAGGGGCAGGGAAGGTATGTAAAAGTGGAAGGTGGTTGATATATTAAAAAAAAAAAAAAAGAAGAGTGGGAAGTGGGGCGAACAAGATAATGCAATGAGCAGGTAGGGGTCCAGGAGCAATGGAGGGGCCCCGGGGCATAAAAAAAACAACTCTTAAATAAAAGGCATTGCCATTTACAATGCCAATAGCTCAGACTCTCACAACTGCGAGACCTATTGCATTGCAAATGCTTGTTAGAACTGCTGGCAAGACCCGGCCCATGTAAAGCCTTGTTACAACCTTTTGTGAGAGAACTCCGTTATGTGGCGTGAGTGAGACTGATTCCCGTATGCCTGTGTGTGACTTGTTCATACTTCCCAAGAAGTTCACATGTGTTACTAAGAGTAATCCCTCGAGTGCTCAGTCGCATCCCACTGTGACTGAAACAGCTAGGGTTGGACTAGGTCTGGGTCCATTTGAACACATGATACAACTTCCCTGAGGCCACCTCTGGGCCAAACTGCATGTAGATAGTGTGCAAACCTGTGCTCGGGCTTTAAATAGGAAGCAAAAAGCGGGGTCTCTAAACGGGGTGTGGCCAATATAAAGCATAGCTTAACAGGCAAACTACATTTTTGTGATCTCATAATGTGCCACCCGACCAGTGTTTTGATGGAAGATTAAGTAAAACGTGAAATATAAAGGAAAATAAATCACCCATATGGGATATTTTACCATTTTTACATTAATTGTTTAGAAATAGATCACTGTTAAATGCAAGAATATAGGGCCAGACAGAGGCCAGTTTCAATGAAAACGTTGATACGTATGTATAATGGCAATATTAAATTATAGCAATTTTATAAAACATGAACACATGAAGAACTAGGTGATCACGTTTCCAACTTCCCTGCGCTTCCTTCGAATCAGCGCCTTAGAAAGGGTAGGTCTGTGGGCAGCGCTAGACAAAACAGATCAAAGTTGTGGGTACTAAAAACGACAAAAAAAGCCAAACGCATATTTACAGTACTGCTGTCTATGCTGAAAATGCTATAATATCGCCTATGTGTCCTCGTGAAGACTGGATCATAGAACGGTATGAGTGAAATGCCTTGATGTGCATGGATTCACTCGTCTGTCCTTCCGTTGCTTCCCTGGGAAATGGATCCAAAAATAAACAATCCCGCGAGTGGTGCGCGCGCACCACAGGAGACGTGCTTTCAATTATCGCGCCTGTGTCTGGGCACGATAATTGAAACAACGTGACGGCCTTTTGGTATCTATTACGCGCACCAAGCGTGTAATAGACACCAATAGGCCATGGGCGGAGCCACGCGCCCGCCTTTGGCCAATTGCGTGCAGTCTTTTCTAAAAAGATGCACGCAAAGGCCAATAGCTGCCCACAAAAGGAAAAGCACACGCACGAGCGTGTGCGATTCCTAGGGCAGCTTCCAAACCCCGTTTTTCACCTACTAAGGGCTTGCACGGCGAGCAGTGCAAGGCAGGGTGCGAGCCCTAAAAAAACATTTGCTTGCCAATCCTTGTTTTTAATTAAATATTTAAATGAAAGAGTGAACCCTCCCGAAATATGCGAGTAAAGTTTACTTTTACCTTTGAAAGAAGCAGTTTTCAAAATTGACTAGATGACTTTGAAGGATTGTAAAACATAGATAACAAAGTAGCTCTATCAGTCAATTCTGGCATTTTAGCCACCAGCGCTATGCAAGCTGGGGTTTTGATCCCATAAAGACAGTGTTAAAAGCAAATGGTCCAAGCCCCTTCGTGCAAAAATACTGCTAGCAAAAAACCCAGGAATGGATGAGGGCATCTCATGTGTGAACATTGTTTCCTCCTTTGTGCTTCTAAAATGCTTGAAATCTAACTCGCAGTTAAATAACCTAAGATATACTCTATTCCAGCCTGAAGGGACACTGTACCACACAAAGCGATCATTGTTGTTATTTCTCAACTAATAAAGAATTACAATCTTCCCTTTTGAAGACAGTGAGTGCTCTCAAGAGCTTCTCGCCATGTTGTACCCATCCAAGGACATCCCAACGGTCCCAGGCTATTGTTTAGGGAATGTGTTGACTAATGAGAATGAATAAACTGTGAGAACTACTGTATTTAATGTAGTAGTCTTATGAGAGAATCCTTGAAGGTATTCCATAGTGAAATGTTTCTTGCTTCTTCCTTATTGCGGTTAAAGCGGTCAACTTTGAAGCTTGGATACTGGGTTCGAGTCTCTGCAGGATATTCAACATCATGAGATTCTGTGCAAATCACTTAATCTCCCCGTGCCAAACAAAATGAATGCGTCCATTTGTAACGTAACTGGGGCTCATTAAAAAAAAATGTTTCATTGATTTTTGATTTTAACAAGCATCATAGGTAGTCATGTGCATACACGTATATCAAGAGATAAACACATACAGATCACTGTTATTTAACCATAAAAAATCTGTGTATTTTTTTGTACGCAGCATGCAGGATGCAGGGTGGGATATGAGTTTAGTACAAGGAAGTTGGGGGTTAGAGTAAGGGTGATGGTGAACAGATAAATGGGATAGTAACAGTTGCCCAACTTGGTATTCCGTCGCCCACCAACGACTGCGCCACTTCTGCGCCTTTGTGTAATTAGTGAGATAGCTTTATATGGTGCAAGTCCCCGTCTTCCTGGGTGATTGTATTGCGTCCAGGATATGCATCGGGGGTGCATAAGGCATGGGATCCTGCAGAGCCCCAAGACACAGGCCACGTGCTGTTGGCTGTGTTACTCTGCGTTAGCTATTGACGTTTGCGAGCTACAAGTGTCTCGGGAGGTCTCTCACGTCCCCGCATTCTCCTGCCAAGAGTTGCGCAGATCCAGTAGAATTGCGTCCCTCGCTGTCTCTATCTGTAATGTTCGCAATCCCAGGGTTTCCTCACGGTGTAGTGCTACACTTTCCGCTTGAGCCCAGCACACTAGCGATTGGAACCAGACTTGCTTAGCTGGGGGTTCTGAGGACTTCCAGCGTCTAGTAATCAGATGTTTAGCCACAACCAGCCTGAGATCTATCAACAGGATGTCACCTTGTGTTTTTTGGATCTCTGATACAAGCCCAGGAGACAGACTTCCCAAGGGCATACCACGGTTCGGCCAGTGCACTGCGATAGGTGCGTAGTGACCATTTCCCAATAAGAGACAAGGGCACTGCACGTCCATAACATGTGTCATATATGCTCTTTGTATTATGAAATACTGTATTAATTGAAACCTGGCATTTCTTGGAATGCTTGTGGGCCCTCTCAACAGTCGCTCTGTGCACTGTCTTCGTAAATCAGTGTCCAAGAGTTGTCTGAGTGATATCAATGGGTGTGCTCCATGTATACTTATTCACTCCACTAACCATTTTGTGAGGTGTCTTCCGGTACCCATTATGTGTAGGTATTGGACTGTAAGGTGTGTTGTGGGCTCTTGGGTAATATCTCCCCACAAAGTTTGCAACGTCCACATCAGCGAGGTATACAGTAAGAATTGGCTTTGTGGCAGGTGGCATTCTTCGACTAGTGTGTCAAAGGGCATTAATTGTTTGACTTGGAACAAACCTTCTAGTGTCTGTATTCCTGTATCCTCCCTGGTGATGAGTTATGTTGCAGTGATAGCACTGTGTTTTCAGGTTGTGCCCTGTATCGGTAGGGAAGGTGCATATGGGATGAAATATTTTGTGAGCCACTTCCCCTTTTAGTCTAGTCTCACTCACCAGTCTCCCCTGTGTTTCGGACCCGGGTGTCACGGTAAGTTAGCGTGCAGCTTAAGGCAAGGGGGAGGGGCAGCCGTCTGTGATGCTCTCTCGACCTTGGTGTGCCTGCATGGGCTTGGTTCTGGGTTTGGTGCGGTTCCCAGATGCTAGCGCTGCCGCAGCCTCCTCGCCTCACCGGAGTGGCTTGTAGGGTCCGGCTGTTGTGTTAAGTCCCCAGAACTGTAGGGGCGCAACCCGCACCTTCAGCATTTCAGAGGTGTTTTGGTGGCACTGGAGACCCGGATTCAGCTGTGTTCCTGATTCTCTGTTGCGTATTCTGCCCTCCTCAGGGTGGCAGCCCCTACACAGCTTGCAAGATGTACTGCGTCTCTGCCCGCCTGTGCTCGGGCAAACCACCAGTGATGTGGGTCTAGGCTCGATAAGGCCTCCGTTGAATACTCAGTGCGGGGCGATGCGTCAAGACCACACAGGGACGTAGAGATCGTTTTATGCCTTATAAATAATTGTACTGACCCTCAGAACTGAGCTTCTAGTCAGAAAAAACGTCTTGAATGGATGTGTAGTTGTCCAGTCTAAATGGATCTGTTATTGCTTCTAGGTTTTGAGGCACACTAAATGCTGTTGCATAGGCGGTGGACATCCGTCTTCTTCGGTAAACCGGAACTATGACAGGAGAAGACGCCCAGTCCTACAGACAGAAGACAGCCTGCAAGAAGGTCATGACGGTAGAAGCTGCACAGTCCTCCGAACAGGACGGGACCGGCATGAGGTCCATGCGAAGAGAACCGAAAATATGTAGTCTGGCGCCACCAGGCAAAAGAAAGGAAGAGAACACGTGCAACGTGTGGAAGGACGCCACACCACCAGCAAGAACTGATAAAGGAGAGAATAATGTGACCAGCACTGTCACATTGAAGAACCTGACAAGCCACAGAATCGAAACAACAATGATCAAAGTTAACAAGACCAAAGACTCGTACCACTATCGGAGAGTGCCACCGCTGGCAAAAGCAAGCCACTGAGGTGCAGCGATGCCACTGGTGGCAGCCCAGCGGGAGAACCAAAAGTAAGTTGTCTGCAGGTGCTACCTGTGAATCTACCCCACACTTCCCAGCACGACCTTCCAGGGACCGTTACTGGCTGCTTAATGTAGATGTCATCCCAGCTACAATTGCACATGCCGCGAGACAAAAACAACACCAGCGAAAACATTCAGGTTCGTGTATGTGAGTTCACTCCAGTATCCCCAACTCCCTGCCAGTCCTAGCTACCGGTCATACAGATCGTCTAGTGGCAACAATACCATCATGCCATGTGCATCGCCCTAACCACCAAATAAGCAACTCACTACTAGAGTGGAGTCTTACACTCGCAAACCATAAAGAGACTACGGAGGCTCTCCTGGCACAGTAGGCGACCAATTGGACAGAGACTATCCGCTAGCCCCACCCGCACCTGGGTACTTTTGGTAAGCACACCCGACCATGTCTCATCCACTTTTGCAGTTGCACGAATGACTTGGCTGTGGTTTCTGTCGGTGTACCGGCAGCGGCCCACTTGCGGCCGTGCACAGTGCACGCGGTCCTGTGGCGGCCTATCTGAAAGGGCCTTAAGGGAATTCCAGCATGAGAGATGGCTTGGAAGCCTCTTCACTGACAGGGTACTGGGATACAAAGGGGCCTCAGAGGAAGATGTCAAATCATAGTCGATGCCATCACAGTCCTAACCAAGCTGTACATCACTGAGTCAACACACCCCAAGAGCAAGCTCTGCAGCAGACCTTCACCAATGCTCCTGATTTTAACACCAACAGCGTCATCGCAAAATCACGCAAGACCGACCATGGTGCCAAAAGATCTAGACTCGATCTGCACAGCGTTCGAGCCCAGAGTCATCTTGTTAAACCATGGAGGCGTGCAGTGACGCCCGGGTGCTCCCAGCTGAACCTGTTTATTTGTCCAGTGCTGTCCTGCGGAGTGCTTCTCAAGGCTGAGCAACTCAGTGGTGCCTAATTTGTTTGCATTCCCACCGTTTGGACTTTTGGTTTTGTTTTCAATAAGGTTTGGGAGGAATGTAGTGTCCTGCTAGACACATTCTTGTGTTTGTCATGTAGCTACCTAGAGACACTCCCCGAGGGCTGGCTTTACAGCCACTCCACACCCATCTAATAGAGGCATCACCGGTAAGGTGACCCTGTCAATAAAAGAGCCAGAGCGCTTGGGCACAGTTTAACACCATGCTTACAACATAACAATAGGCTCTCTAAAAGAGAGAGACCGGTCCAGCCAGGGAGCACAAAAGTCCATTTTAGGACAACACCGATTTGCACACTACCACCAGCGGTTGCTCCTCGCCACCTGTCATACAGGTCGTTTAATGGCAACAACACCATCCTGCCATGTGCATAGCCCTAACCACAATAGAAGCAACTAACTACTAGGGTGGAGTCTTACACTAGGAAACCATCAAGAGACCACGAAGACACTCCTGGCAGACCAATTGTACAGAGACTCTTTGCTAGCACCACCCGCACCTGGGTCCTTTTGGCAAGCACACCCGACCATGTGTCATCCACAATTGCAGTTGCACTTATAACTTGGCCGTGGTTCAGTCGGTGAACCCGCAGGAGGGAAGAACAACGCCTGAACCCTCGCGGGTGAGTAGTGCGCGCTACAAAACCCTGATTGCTTAAGAATAAAATGATAATCGCATTATTATCATTCTATTTTCCCCTTATTTTACTGTTGCACAGGAGGAGCAGCCACTGTGATGATGTTGGCCCACCTCCAACATGAATTACATGCTGCCCCTGAGGAGCACCAGTGATCTAACATTTCTGACACTGAAACTTTACATGTCGGGTGAAAGGCGCATTGAGCGCTTTAAGGGGTAACAGGAATAAAAAGCGTGACAATATTCAAATGAAGGTGACTGGCAGACCAAAATCTGCCTATCTTTTAAGTCCTAAAAGGCGTCATGCTTTTCATACCTGCTAGTTTGCTCTTACTAAACCAAGCTGCTCTTTATCCTGTAATATCACATGCTTTTACAATTCTTGGTGTACGATCCCTTTAAAGGGTAAGTCACGTGTTACCGGAAGACGAAAAAAGACGTTTATGACAGGGCGCGCGGGAAACCTATTCTTGAGATTAACTGCCCTTCTCAGAGACTCCACTACTTCTCACGCCCCGTCGGTGGTCACTAGCACGCGACCACCTCTCTTGTGTCTGCCGCCCCCCCCCGCTCCACTATACACGCATAACCCATCTCGACCTGCCTACTTTGAACACCGGCAGCGGCCAGCCCCCTTCAGACCCAGGGCGCACAACCCGGCCTCCTCACACACACGCGCCGCAAGACAACACGCTTCTCGACACGCCCACACCATCCATACTCGCGCGCATTGGCTTACAGCTGTTGTCAGTCACTTGACAGGCCCAGCCCGCGAGTTAGCGCCAAAGGTGATTCGTTCTTGCCGGGCGCGAAACGTAGCGCGGGAAAACGGAAGAGGCGAAGGGAGCTCGGTGCTTGCCAGCCCGCTTGACCTGTCAGAGCCGCCTATCACCGCCTGGCTCGCCCGCAGCCACCCGCCAGCGCGCGGCAGGGCACCTAAGGGCCAACCAAGCACAAGGGAAGCGCTTCACGGCCACATCGGAAAACTGGGGGATTCGGTCGCCCGAAGAGCCGCAGGTGACAGGAACCGGCGCGGGACAATCATTTTGACTTCGCACTTAACGGCGGATTTACCAGCAACACACGGGGTCCTGCGTGCCTACACCGGAGAATGATGGCCGAGCTGCCGCCCGCTCCTCTCCAGCAACCGGTCGTATTCTGCCACGATTCCCCTAAGCGGGTCTTGGTGTCTGTCATCCGGAGCGCAGCCGCCACCACGCCCATCAAGCCCAAGCGGCCGGCCGAAGCCCCGACCAGCCCAGGCTTCAGCGACTTCATGGTGTACCCGTGGCGCTGGGGGGAGAACGCGCACAACGTGACTCTCAGCCCGGGCCCCCCGGGAGTGGTGGCGCGAGACCCTGGCGGTAGCGCGAGCGGACCTACGCCGACTGCCACTGCCAGCCCCTGCTGCTCCCCGGAGTCGTACAGCCGAGCACCGCGGGGAGAAGGAGGCTGCGCTGATGGTGAATCTGCCAGCAGCCCAGACAGCGCCAGCTACAAGGTAAGGTTGACGCTCCAGGAGTTCAATGGTTATTCTGTTTTGCTTACATTTTTTTCCCTTCTTTTTACCACACAGGCGCCCTTTTCGCGGTAGTGAAAGGATTTAAATACGTTTTGGGGGCGGTATTAGCTGGGTGTTTATGATGTCACCTCCGCGCGCCAAATCACTCCATGGCATCTGCGCGTGTTGTATGGTTGCTAGGGACACTTTTCCAGCAGGTTCCGGAACCGAGTGAGTAGAAGATGCAAGAGCGTGCGTTTGTTTAGGAGGCGTCACAACTGTGCGCCCTTCTGCTCCCACCAGGAGGGTGGGTTGTAAGCTGTGAGAAGCAAGTTGTTTTAGATCTGCTCAGGAATGTAAATAGTTAATATGTATTTTAGTTGTACGGTGTTTTCTCCCCGCCCAGAAAACTTGGCTGCTGCAAAAAAGCAAGCTTTTTATAAAACTACGTGTTCTTTATATTCTGCAGAATCAGTTTGAGGGCTTCAAGCCTATCGTACATTTTCAACCATCTTGTAGATCGCAATAAGGCTCAATCCCTAGAAAAGTTTTGAGCGTACTCCTTGGTTTGCGTGATGTGCACAGCACATATTTGCGACCCACTATTTAAGAAACAACGCGATACCAATGGGGGATGATGGACGGAGCACTTGAGCAAATCAAACACACACCCCCAGTCAACTGATCAGGGTTTAATCCATTATCATTATTTAGCTCACTCCACCACCCCAGTTCAGATATGGCTATATGCAAATCAGTCTGACCCTGTGCCTCGTGGGAACAGTCAAGCCATGTCTTCCCTGGACCGGAAACAAGCATCCTGGGACCGGTTTCTGGCTATTCAGCCGTCATCAGCCAGGCTAGCTTGAATCCAGTGGCAAAGTGAGCAAGGGACTCACGTCTGGGCATACCCTGCCAACTTAAAGCGAACATTCGCTGTGTACATTAAAATAAGCTACATTGGCGCGCTCTATCCTGCTAATAAACAGCGGCATTTGCCAAAGTTCCTGGGTATGATTAAATTAAAACTGCGGACGGTCGCAAGCAGGTAATCGTAGGGTCGACAAATTAGGTCACCTCTGTTTATAAAATGTTGTCAATCAGGACTTCGGGCAAGGCTCATGGTTACATTTTAGCATTTATATGCTTGTTTGCTTTTTTCTTATTTTTGTAATTTGTAGAAGGAAAGCTGTATATAGATTTTAAGCGATTCTTAGAATTATATAATGAAATTTAAATCTACACAACAAATATTACTACTACTAGTTCAGGAAAAGAGTAAACTGGTTCTAGTTTCTTAGTACGATATCAATATTATACAGTCCGAGCTAAACCAAAATGTGGAGGAAAATAAAATTGAGTGGAGACAAATCCTAATAGGCATTGGCTAGCTGAGTGTGAATCGTTAAAAGGCACTGAGCATGCTTGGCAAGTATGAGATGTGGTTGTTGACAAGCTAACACGTTACGAAAAGGTGAATTAGTCCGTCATTTAAGATGCCTAATAATGTATGACCATCCATTTACTTTAACATTCTTAACAATATAACGTGATGTTGGGGGGGAAAAAAGGATGCAGAGAAATCTATCCGGGACTAAAATAATCGATTGGGGGAATAGTAGCATGAAGAAAGGTAGGCTGAAGAAAGGTAGGCCGAAATATGCAACAGCAAAAGGTGGAACAGTGTTTTAGGAAGCTCAATACGATACAGCCATTGAAACTGTACATACAAGGTGACAAATGACATTGAGGTGAGGTAAAAGTTTATAAATTGGCACGATTATAACAGAAAATGAGACCTGCTCAAGGAGAACGAAAAGGAGAGCAAGGAACTGCGCAGACAAAGCACACAGAGGTTGCTTAACTAGTCATTCGCACACAGATGTTTCTGAAGTACTAGATTTGGTAAGAGTGAATAAAAGATTTGATAAATGATCTTAATTTGTAGAACACAGCTCAGTACCCATGAGGGTATTCAGGCGCTAGAGCAGACGAGGCCCCATGGAGTTATTAAAAAAAACGGTTCTTTAGCTTCTTGTGGAATTCATGAAGTGAGGAGGAGGCTCTGATATGTTTAGGGAGGGTGTTCTATGTTTCAAGTGCGATGTAGGAGAGTAAGCGACCTGCTCAGTTTTTGTGCTTGCAGGTGTGCGAAAGTGAAGTAGATCATGGCTGTCTAGTTGAATGGTGAGCATATGAGGTTATTATGGTATGTTGATCCATTGCTATGCAAGGCTTAGCGTGTGTGAGTACGAAGTTTAAGTTGGCTGTGTTTGTGGATGGAGATCCAGTGGAGCTCCTTTAGGTGTGGCAGGGGAGGTCTAGCGGCGGCATTCCGGATGGTTTGGAGTATTTGTAAGCAGTTGCTTGAAAATCCAGGTGGAGAGTGCATTGCCATAGTCGAGCCTGCTTATTATGAGTGTCTGGGTGGCTGTCTGTATGGCTGTGTCTGTATGATGTTCTGTGGTAGCCATTGGAAGATCTCATGTAGGATGTGGAAGCAGGCGGTGCTCACTGCGTTGACTTGAGCTGTGATGAAGTTTGCCATCTAGGTCAACCCCTAGATTTCTTGCCTGGTTGGTTGGTGTTTACCCCAGCTCTAGCCACCAGGGGAAGTCCCATGGAGAGGTCTTGTTTCAGATGATCAGCACCTGTGGCTTGTTGAAGTTAAGGTCCAGACAGGTTGAAAATGAGCATTCTTGATGAGAGAAATGTCTTTTCAGATTTTGAGTAGTACCAGGAAGGAACTGCGATCTGCAACCTCATAAGAAAGGGTAGCAGAGAAAGATCTGTTGTCTTTTCATCCGAGGCTATGGGAGTCCCCAGAAAGGCGTACCTTGCACCTGAAATCTTGAGCCAGTCTAAAGCCAAATTCCTGTCCATGGTTCAGTCCTTTTACATCCTCCAGCATAAAACAAACCATGCTTTCACATGACTTTTGCTCGCTAACCACGCCCTAACGTCATGACCAAGAATTAGAGACATAATTAACATTTGGTGTAAATGAGGAAAGAGAAGTAGGTACTCACCGAGTGACTTAATTCCAAAATGTGATACCACAAAACCTGAGATCAAGCCCAGCTTCACCACATAACCAAATATTGTGATCTTAGGCAGATATTTTATTTCACTGAGCTTCCTTTTTCTTCATTATAACATATGAGAGCGGCTTGAAGCATTGGAGTTTAAAATGTGCGTAGTGCAAAACACTTGTTTTATTTACTAGAATATATTGTTTCTCCATGTATAAACATCAAGGTCACATTGAGTGCACATGATACCTAACTTGCTTCTTAGTTTGTTTTTGGTCTCAAAAAGCACACACAGCCACAGTAGTTACTGGCACTGAACAAAACTACTTTGTGGGCACATATGCTCCATGTGAAAGCGCAGAATGCTTTCACTCACAGTGAAGCCAGCAAATACAGAGAGAGAGAGACAGAATTTTAATAAACACAAAGGTAGCTTCTTCACTTATGGCAGTGAGAGCCAAGCACAGCCAATGTTATACTACCCTGCCTGATTAAATGTCAGCAGGAAGTTCAAAAGGCAGCAGTATGGGGGTGGTGGTGCGTAGAAGCATAATTCGGAAATATGGAGATACATTTAAAAATGACAAACTGCAGCACAAATATGTACAATGAAGAGCTTTTACTAATCTTACCTGTGGTAACAGACTTTCCATTTACTTGAATTCAACAATATGCATCACACAGTCGGCCTCCAGGTGTGTCAATTGGAGAGTCTGTCCGAAAGATTGGAGACACTCTTGTCAAAACAATGCACCTCTTTAAAGCTTTTGTTTTTGGCTAAGCCAAATTTATATGTAACACAGCAATATGTTCATTGGGTTCCTCACTAGGTGAGGCCAGTAGCCAGGAACACTGACTTGCTCTGAAATAAATTGACTTGCCAAAGTAAGTTATTTTTTTGAGGCCTGCTTCACCTACTGTGAATTACAACCTCCTCCCGACACTCGCCAATGGCAATAAATGACATTTTACATTCTTTGCATCTGCATACATAATGGGTAACCCTGTAATATGAACCGTTCTTGTCACAACACTCTCGGTGGTATCCTAAACTAAAAGGCCGAAAGCAAAGTGGCTTGTAAATGTTACCATAACTCCGAAATGGCAATATAGCGCAATATTACATATTACTCAGCATTTATTTATGTATCTTTCTATTGCAGGTTTATTTTGGGGAGGGTAGCTTGAAAATACGGTTTCATCAAAGTATAGCTACCAATGGTGTCGCATGGCTCCAGCCTGGTCAGAAACGTGGCTGTTTTAATATGCAGAAGTTTCTTAATTTGCCTTCTCTTTCACACAGTGAATTTTTGAAACACATTTGCTTGTGTGGCAGTGCAGGGTTATTTTCTCCGAAGTTATTCCATCATTTATTAATTCTGTACTTTGAAGCGTCTTTATATGTCTAGCATTAGTCCTGTTTCTGATTATTGGGACTGTGATTTTAATTTTTATGCTCTGCAATGGCTGTCCCATTTCAAGATCGACTGGAGCTGGCACTACCGTACGTGCTCCTGTGCCGTGAGCACATGGTACACTGCTCCTGGACATCTTTGCCGCAAGAACCGAATGAGCATTGGTTCCTGTCCTTTATTCCTTTTTGGCTTCACTGCGTGCAGCTGGTATTTCGAGTGTGCCTTGGACTTGTTCCTTGGAGCGCAATTGGTTGAGCCTTCGGACATACATTTAGTAATGGACCTCTTAAAGACCCATTTGTATTGCTGTCCACTGTGTAGGCCATTGCTTCTGAACGCATTATACGAGCCTTGCTGGGATGCTTCTGCTGAATCGGATCTTGCCTCTGGTCCTGCAGACCTCCACTGGCTATGGTCATTCCCTCAGAGGCTGCTGTGGGGGCTGGATGGGAACACGCTTGATAAACCTACTCCGAGGTGTGCCTTTGGGATCATCTTCTGCGGTAGCTGGAAACAGAAACACAAACAATTAGCTATTCCGTTTGGTGGGAACTTTTTTTAATTGGCCTGTTTTAACATCCTAAATAGTTGGCATTTTTTATAGCTATCACATTCACAAGAATTTACAAAAGTAAGGCAAGAAATAGTACTCCTAGAAAATATTAGTGACCTGCATTTTAGCATGAGCAAATATGCATGTGTAAATTTGCTCGTGTGAAAATCTGAGTGTTTGCAAGTTTACTTTACCTCCAACCACTCTTTTCCCCAATTCTGAATGAAGGCTAACGTCTGCCATTGTCAGGAGTAAATTTCCAACATTTCTCAGTATGGGGAAAAATTAGTGATGAGTTGTTGAAAACCCTTAAAACATGCAAGTTAGTAGGTTTGCACAGATTCACAAGGACATTCCAACCCTGGAACTATTTGCTTACCACTACCTTCAGCCCCAGTATGTAGATATGCGGAAACGTGGCAACATAAGGGGATTGCTAGTATTCAAACGCTACTGTGGTATGAGCCCTGGCATAATAACAGGATATATATATATATAATTTGTTGCCGCACTACATGGCACCAAAGGGACAAGTGGATTTTGTTACCAGACAAGTAGATTTATGAAGCAACTTCCCCACGGACAAGTAGATATTTTTTTTAATACACACCCCTGAGGGAGGGCCACTGGCTAGGTGTTTCAGCTTAGGTGGTTCCTGTTGATCCCTTTATGGAGAGGGATGTCCAACATGTGACCAAGACGGGGACCTACATACTTTGCCTTCAGGTAAAGAGGAGTTCGATCATTCTATAGCGGATTATTGGCACAGTGCACACACACCCCCTAGACAACTAGGTTAGGGAAGACATACTAGGGGTACGCTATTCTCTGTACGTAAATGCCAGCATATATACACAGTTTTAGCATGATGGTGCAATTGTTCATTCTCTTCGCTCTCCTTATATCTCTAATCACTTTTATCTGCTTCTGTCTATTGATCATTGCAGCACATATAGCTCCACTGATATACAAGTCCCAGTGCAGTCATGGCCAAAGCATTAAAATACAGAATATGTGATGTTCGGGTCATTTGTTAAAAAAGGGACCTGGAAACCTAGAAAGTGGGATGTCTGTGTGTATCCAACTGAATTTGATACTGTTGGAGAATTACAATTAAGTTAATCAGCCATTTTACTTCTTTGATTTTAAGTGTCTACCCCTGCTAGCGGAAAATGTTATGTTTTGCTGCTTTAGTTGAGAGAATGCTTGCAGAGCAGTGTAGTGCAAAGAATCTCCATTGTAGGTAGAACACTGCACACAATGCTATAGGTCTGGTAAAGACTAACACTAGTTACACAATGGATCTCCTAAAGTTAATTTCAAATTAAAGATCAATCGCTTTCCCCCCGTAGTAACTGACATTTCAACAAACATGAACAAAGAGAAGCAGCGGCCCTGTGTCAATTCAAGAATCAACTCTCACATAGACACAGAGGTAAGCTTCCAGAGTACACAGCAACGTGCAATAGATACATGCAATATAAGCATTTATAATGAAATGCCTATACGCCCTCCTTGGCACTCGATGATTCATCCCCAGTAGGCACCAAAGAGGGAGGATTTGCATTGGCATACGTATGTTGAATTTTCGTAGTCTACATATTGGCTTCAAACAGTCATCAATATGACAGGACTGGAGTCTGTTATTCAATCCAGGGCGTAGGCTTTTGTGTCTGTATGTCCAGCCACTGAGAATATGTTGGTAAACTAATACAAAGTCAGTGCATTGCCAGCAAATGCTTGACTATCAAGGAGCCAGATCATTTGTACTTTGGGATTTGCATTTCCTATTGAGTGCAGGGGTACCTGAAAATGAGGAGGCAGTAGGCAAGGGAAGCTTAATAAAGGAGGACAACAAGTTAACCATTTCCGCTGTGTCAGGACTCCTGGGAAAGTTTAAATCATGTGCGTGAATTTCCCAGAAAGTAACATCCACATGGGTACTTAGTTGGAATCACGTAGTGTAGATTTACTGGTGTAATATATACTCTGGATGACGATTAATTGGATTAGCTGATATCTGGCAAAATCGGTTTAATCCAATTATTGCAATCCTGACACTCTTGTCAATGACGCACCGATTGTTGGTTTGGCGCGTCAAGATACTTTTGCAAATTGTTACCTATGTAAAAGCACGTTGAGGATCGCAGTCTCCATACCCTTTTGCTTCCTGTCCCATGCATTGCAAAGGAAATGTTAAAAATCACATCACACACCCAATAACTATTCAGTGTCCAGAATATTTCCTTGCCTTTTGAATGTGATTGATCCGCTATGGTCAAAAGCATAGCAGGAATTTTCTATTAGGACCAGCCGTTTCCCCTTATCTTTGTGTTTTTATCGCATACCATCCTCTATTTGCATTTAGAGATGAAATGACTGGAGTTCAACAAGGAAGAACATAGTGTAAATTAGTAGTATGTGTTGGAAAAAGGACCCAATTTTTAATTGCTCTCCTTTTGTTAAGCAGGATGGTACTCGCCGGGGGAGACCAAGAGCAGATACAGTTCGAGAATTGATAAACGAGGGGGAGAATTCTTCCAGCAGGATCCGTTGCAACATCTGCAACCGGGTGTTTCCTCGCGAGAAGTCGCTACAAGCTCATAAAAGAACACACACGGGTAAGTGGGGCGTGCTATGACCAGAAGTCTAGCAATAATGCCAAAAGTAAACTCATGCATGCAGTTCCAATTGACCATTAATTGTTCAAATGCTGCGCAACAGTGTCAACATTTTCTATACTTGAACCGTGTTGAAATCTGCAGCTGTATTACGCAAAGTGCCCAGGGGGTGCACAGGGCATGTGTGCCCAATTTCCGAGTCCCTGTGACACTTTAGTATGGTATTACTGCAGGGGCTGCAGACGCCTGTGTAGCTCCTTCTGTTACACAGTTGCTGCAGCACACATCATGCCAGTGCGACCCTAAGGGGCCAATCTTTCATTTGCATTGTGGCGTGGCCCCAAAAAAAGCATAAAACGCGGCACCTTTGTACCCATTTACTATTCTAGACGCAGAGGCAAGGAAGCTGTGGGTGGTGTGGAGTGGCACTATATTTTGTGCAACATGTTTTGGTGCACAGGCAATGCACCCATTACAGTACTCCATGAAAGGATGGAAGTAGGTCCTGTGGACCTCCAGGAGTCCCCTTTGATTGGTGCAGACACTGCACTCAGCTGCAGGGGGATCTCTGCCCCCATTTGTAAAGGCAGCCTGCATTGTTGTCTGCAAAGTGAAAGGTGGATTGGCCACTTTAAACAGCTGGTCCAGGTTTCACTAATGCTGTCTCCCTGTGAATTATCGGCCATTGTTTGTTCCCTCTGCCCGGATCTACTATGCTTCGCATGGAGGTTCGGTGGCCGGAAAAATTCAAGGACTGTTGGCCTGCCCTAAATTGGGTCGGTGGGCAGACTGCTGCTGATGGTTCGTCACAAGTAGAGAAGATCGGTGGAAACCCAGCATTTGTCCACTGATAAATAGGGCGGGGACCCGCGGAGTTGGTGTACTAGGCATCCACCATGGATGCCTTTCATCTGACAACCTCTAATTCACCCCCACTCTCCAATGTCGTTTATTTGGTCAGTTTATGCCTGTGTTTTTAAGTGCATTGGTGCTTTCCTAAGGCCATTCGTCACACCTAAGGTCGTTTTCTAATATAATGCCTTCATAAGGATGTTTCCAGCTATTCAAACCTGCCCTACTAGTGTACACTCCACCCTCCAAGCCACCGGTCTACCACAACACTAGAAGAGGGAAATGAAGGAAACAGCCACTGTCCCCTTGCAGAAAATCTCTCCCGCAAGATCTAGCAAAGCACAAATTCCTTCTTGGTGTGAGCGCTGTAGTTTAAAGCATCACTTTTCAACTTCTCATCCACAAAATCTAAGCATATCCCCATTCCTATAAAGTCAGCAGGCGATGAAATAAGTGCCAGTGCATCACAAGAGCGAAGGTCCCCTTGCGTTATGTCCTAGTAAGAATAGCGGATAAACAAAAGAATATAGTCATATCATGACCTTAATAAGTGGGTGAAGAAATGAAAGTGGTGTTTAATCACAGAATGGGAGGCCTCGAAGTCTACCATTCCCCATGTGATCTGCAGTAGAAGGGCAACTATTTTGACATTTTCAGGCATCCTTGAGAATCGTTCAAAGCTTAGGTCTCCATGCAGACTGTAATCTCCTGCATTGCCGGAATTTCCCTATTTGCCATAACTCAGCCACATAAAGCAAAAATGTATCCTTTGTAGGAGTGACATGATTTCATGTTAATAATTTAATTCATTTTGTTAAATGTTGACTGTACCTTTAAAGTGACAGTGGCAGAGGTGCTATCCTCTTTAGTTGCACAGCATCGTGAAGAGTTCACTATATACTAAACACTACAAAGCCTGGGAAGGTAAACTTGGCAAAAGTGCATTGTCAATCATAATAACTGAATAGGTTCTGATAAATAACACCACCGGTATGGAAATTCCAGCGATAACTTAAGGTTCTATTATACTCTATCTTGGCACCCCGCACATTAAGATGGGAAGCAGTACTAATATATGAATTGTGTGTATCACGCATTGAGTCAGCCTCGCTCGATTGGTAGTTTTTCCAGAGCCATCTTTACAGCGTTTATCCATGGTTTTAATATCCAAATGCCACAGAGACCCTTAAATATGCCGCCCTGATATTCAGTGTCGCGACTGTGTGGCATTTGGCAAAAGGCATACGCCGTGCTAGAAACTTATGGTGAGAGAGCACATTCCTTTTGGTTGACTGGAGCCCTACCACAATGTTTGGGCAATTTTAATTAATCACAAAAGGAAATTTAGTTTCCTTTACGATAGTGGGCAAACTTACACTCTTAAACCCTTTGCTGGGGTTCTTTTCCATTGTTGTTCTGATTGTCTCTTTGGTCCACTTTTTTCTATGTGCGGTTTGTGTTTACCTTTTAGTCTTTGTACGCCTTCTCATCACATTCTCTGATCGGCTCTCCGGGGCACTTTGCTTCTGCTCAGATCTATTTAACTTGTGGTTTGCTCTCTTTTCGCCTCATATTTTGGTGTACTATATACTCCCTCTCCCTGCTATTTAATCCTGTTGTGTTTGCACCTTTCCCTGATTCTATCCTTCACATTCTTATCAATTTTTCAGAGACTAAAACCTGTGTAAAATTGCTGCCTGTAGTATATGTTGAATATGGTTAGACCACACATTTGAAATTAGGCTGGTGAAAATTGTCTTTGCTTGGTCATCCTGTCCAAATGACGGCGAGTAGCTTCTACCTAGCTGCTGACATGTTGTGCTCTTTTTTACGTTAGACAGTGAAACTGTATTGAAAAGTGAGACTTCTTAGTACAATATAAAGACTTCAACTTGTTTGCACTCTGTAAGACCCATATCGAGAACACACCATGCTGCATCTTGAATGCCTACTCGTACATTTTCTAAAGTTAGCTGTGTTCTTCACATTTTCTATAATTTCAGCACATTTCATTAGTGTTGTTAAAATCCACTAGTTCAGTAGTTGATCTTGGTGATGAGATCTGTTCTGATGCCAGAAATGGACCAATGTTGCACATCTAAATACTATAGTATGAAAATGAGGACCCCCTCTCAATTTACTTATAGCCAGGGAAAAGAGGGGAAAATATCAATACACAGAAAATAGCAAATTTCCCTTGTGTCTTTCATATTTTATACATTGTATCTTAGTTCACATAAATGTTACATGTCCTTCGAGATATGCCAATAACCAGTGTTTATGTATTTATCAGATTTTATTTCTTTTTTTAAAAAGTGAGTGTGTATATATATATATATATATATATATATATATATATCGCAACTTTTTTTGAAATTTTTTCATATAACATTTCTTTTCTTACAAGTTCATTGTACTCATTTTAGGCAATTAGGACAGATATAAAAACATACTTCATCATCGTGATACTTTTTTTCATTTTTTTATACTATACAAAAAGCTTTATAAAACTACCCTGATACCCACACCTAGATCACATTCACCAGTCAATCATACATATACTTGCATACAATTCATTTATCAACCAACTACTACTCCTGTACATAAGGTTTAACAGAGAACAACTCTGAGTAGCAACCACAGTGTTATGTGGGATTACACGCCAGGTCGACGCGCGTTTCGGTGGGCTTGTACCACCTTCCTCAGGACCTCGACAGAATCACTTTCTGCTTATCGGGTGGATACAGTCAGAGTTGTTCTCTGTTTTGTATGCAAGTATATGTATGATTGACTGGTGAATGTGATCTAGGTGTGGGTATCAGTACAAGTTTTTTGTATAGTATAAAAAAAATGAAAAAAGTATCATGATGATGAAGTATGTTTGTTTTTTTATATCTGTCCTAATTGCCTAAAATGAGTACAATGAACTTGTAAGAAAAGAAATGATGTTATATGAAAAAATGTCAAATAAAGTTTTGTGATGTGTGTATATATATATATATATATACAATCACTTTTTAAAAAAAAGAAATAAAATCTGATAAATACATAAACACTTGTTATTGGCATATCTTGAAGGACATGTAGAACATCTAAATACTTCAATAAAGGATGTTTTATTAGGCCTGACCGTATTTTTGTGAAACATGTTAACATACTTAATTGCACTGAAAAGAATTGCGAGTTCAATCCTTAGTGTGCTACTGTTAAGTGCAGGTACTCCTCTGACCATATTCAGTGTAAGATTGAATAGACAACTTGCAGAGGTTTAGGTTTACTAATATTTTTCTTTCTTTTCTTAGGAGAAAGACCTTACTTGTGCGACTACCCAGACTGTGGGAAGGCCTTTGTACAGAGCGGGCAACTCAAAACACACCAGCGTCTGCACACTGGGGAAAAACCTTTTGTCTGCTCTGAAAATGGTGAGCTATTTTTAACACATGGGAAATGCTAAGCTCTGTTTAGTGTGTAAATGCAGCCATGTTCATTACAGGCTCATTAATTGTACTATGACCTGGATATGGAGCTTTTTAAGGGATTGATTACTGGGCATTTTTAACGGTGGACACTGTGTTATGGTCTATGGTACTACTGCATATCCCGATTAAACAGGTCACTCCAAATCGAAACTTAGCACTCCATGGATAGTGTAGCTGTGTAGCTGAGGCATACTTTAGGAGTTGGATTAAATGTGGCATGAATATGAACTAACTTTCCAGTCCTTAACTTTGAAAATAACCATTGCTAACCAAGTCAAATCTGTTCTAAAGCGAATCCGTGTGTGTGATGCATAAGTGGGATAACATCCCAATGGTCTGATTGGACTGGGATATGAGTACACTCTACACAGTTTATAAGTGAGACCAGTTTCAGAACTAACTCATCCTGCCATCAGTGAACTAGATGGGAAGGGCGCACAAAACAATGTCCTCAGAGTGTAACAACCATCTGGGCCCAATGCTTTATTAATGGATAGACCTGCAATACTAGCCATAACCTCACCCTTTTCAAAGATTATTACAGGAACATTTTTATCCCGACCTTCTTGGCAAATATACTTCGTGGGGCTTTTAAACATGGATTTAAAATGGAGCACCCATTCCTCCTCCGTGATATGTGAATCTAAAGCCCCCCGCTTCCTTACCAAGAAGGGGGTGATTCACAACGCTCCAGAACCTAGAGCTGTTCCTAAGAGTGCTTGAGTCAATCCACTCCCTCCACGCCTCCTCCTTCTGGGCACCCTTCCGTCTGACCAAGGCTGACTTATAATTCTTTACGGCAAACATGTACCTCTGTTTGAATTTATTGGTTTATCTGACAAAACTTCCCTCAGCTTTTTTGCTGCCTTAGAGCAGTGAGAGTCAAACCATCTGGGGCTGAGACTAGCCGTTCTACCAGCCGGGACACTCAAGATTTTACCGACTTTACACGCTAGTGATTCATATGCGCCAATAATGTCATTAGGAGAAGAGCTTGCAGCAGTGCATAGTACTAACTCGGGGGCACAAGATACAATTACTTCACTGTAAAATTTATCTGGGGAAATCTGAGACCATTTAAGTAGTCACTTGCCATCAGTTGGTCTAAGTGAACCCCTACTTGATACATCGCCAATTCGTGCTGATAATGGGTCCAGCATGTGAGCACACAGTCGGTTATGGTCACTATATTCGCTCTCCATAATATTAAAACCATGGAATAAAGATTGTAGGGAAGAGATTAAAATAAAGTCTATGAACGACCCCCTACCAGGCCCTTTAAAAGTTGGCACAGAAAATATAGTATGCGGGCCAGTTAAGGACATCAAGGCCAGCATGTCCAATTCATTCATCAGATTATTCAGCAGTGCCCCCTGGGCATGATGTTCAAAATGAAACCCCTTCATACGGGGACATCCCAACTCAGAAATACAGGATCGCATTGGATTTCCACAAGGATGTATGTTAAAATCGCCAGAAACGAGATTATGTAGGATAGGACCAAAAAACTGTCTGATAAATGCACCCAGAGTGGTAATATTACATACACCATGAGGACAGGCCACAGAATTGTAGAAGTTAATAAGACCCCATCTAATGTCCCCCTTTTTGGCTGTCAGTGCCAGTATTCCTGGGTCTGTGGTTGGCACAACCTGAATCTGACAATCGACCGCCAAGGATATATATACATCTAGACCACCCTTGGGTCTTCCACTCACTGAAGGAGTAGCTGGAGCAAAAAAAGCCTTATAGCCTTCCAAAAATAGACCGCAATCCGCCGACCGTGTTTCTTGAAAGCTAATTGCAGAGAATTACTTCACAAATCGCACCCACAGTGGGTCTTGAAACTTATTTGCCAGCCCTGCAATGTTACAGGATATGAAATTGTTAGATATCTCACCTATACTCTCATCTACCTCTACTGGGGACTGAGTAAGTACAACGGGCTCATTATCAGGGGGCGTGGAGATCCTTAGTCAATCGCACTCATCCAACCCAGTTAAAGCAGAAAATCTGTTATTTAGTTCCAATGAGGGGCCGACGCCAGGCTGAACGACGGTTTAAACCGATAAGTGAACCATGGGTGTAGGCTGTTGCCTAGGTACTAGTCTATTTGACCACCCACCTCGAGGAGCTGCCATAAGGATATTCTGAAACATATTCCTAGCGGGGGGCGAGTTTATAAAAAAAAAGTCCAGTGCAAAAGCCCTAATGACAAATCCAGAAAAAGAAGCGAGGTAAGTGTCCCTTGATAAAATCCTGCCCGCAGTATGAGGGTTGTCAAAGTTTACAATAACGCAGTAACCCGTGCCCATTAATGAGGGCTGATTTTGCCCTTGATAAGGTGTCTCTGGTTCCTACCACACCTTTGCCTATACTAGGCTTACGCTTACTCATGTTAACCGTGTATATATATACCCTATTAAGTTACCAATTCCCTGGTAGAATACTTTACAGCTTACAGGTCAAGGTGTAATGTGCAATAAATACAGTGTAATACTGAATCACGAATCATAAAATGGCAAATATTAAAACTATCAAAAAGACTTGCTTTATCAGAAGAAAGTGCAATGTGCATTTATGTTTTTAGCAGCAATAACAATGGCGTATGGACAGAGTAATGTCACTAAAGTGCAATGTGCAGTACAATACCCTAATTAATAGAAGACTGGACCCGGATAATCCAATTGAGTCAAGTCCAATGTAAAAAGTTTAGTCACGTCTGCTCCGACCATAGTCCATGTAGGTTTTATTGGTAGAGTTAAAATGTTGTTGCTGCAGGCAGTTGCAAATAATAGGGACTGCATAGAAGAGAGCTCACAGTACCTGTTTAGCCGACTCCTGGAGCGGAGCAAGAGCCCAAGGCCAGTGGCGAAAGGGGGGTGGCCCCGGCCTGCCTCTTCCTGGCAAGGACGGGCCCTCTCTTGGCCCTGCACTGCCCGCACTGCGGGAGTGCAGCAGTGCTTTTCAGGAAGCTGCAGGCGCAGGGATGACTCTGCTTCCTCGCGCCGGCCAGAGGCTGCTTGGAGATGTAGGCCGTTTCCATCATGGCAGTATAGTAGCCAGCCATGTCATTCCCCTCACGGCAGGTGAAGAGCTCCGGTAAGCGCATGTACTCAAAAATCCCAGATGAGTTATTTCCTTAAGTTAAGGAACGAGAGAGTACATTTTTTTAATAGAATACATCCTTTTTTAGAAAGGATGGCATTGCCAGTTTTCGAGATTTTGTAATAGGCAAACCTTGTGCTGTTGGCAAGGCTTTAGATCATGAAGTAGATATAAATACTTTTTCAACTGAAAAGGTAGTAGTAATACATAGAGGTCCTTCGAATGATTGTGAGGATGGCTTTACTGCCCATGTTTGACTACATCCGGGCTGGAAGCGACCAGCATTGTTTTGTGCAATTTTTTCTCATTTTTATGGGTATGGAATATTCCACTGTGCATTTTCTTATTACAGTCCCTCTCCAGTATATCGACATTTAATATTATTCCACTATACTTTTTTCATCTATTTATTTTGTGCAAGTTTTCTTGTGGTCCCAAACTTCAGAACATCTTTCATAGTTGTGAATATGGTTTTCTCTTATGAATACAGCAAGTTATTAGTTACATAATGTCTATCATGGACTATTGCATTCTATAACAAAATGCTAAACAGTTATTCTCTAGTTTACCATTTGTAACATGCAAATCTTTGGGGGATTCATCCACTTGAAATCATTGCAAGTAACATTTCTTCATTTTAGTAATATCTTCGGACTCTGTTGCTTGTCTTTTCATTCATGTTTGTAAGTGTTTTTTAGCTAGGACACTAGTATGATTACAATGCTTATGCTGCAGTTTATTTTATTTTCAGGCTGTTTCAGTCGCTTTACGCATGCAAATCGTCATTGTCCTAAGCATCCCTACTCAAGACTGAAGAGAGAAGAGCCCACCGATGACTTAAGCAAAAGTCAGTCAGCCGATAATAAGGCTGTTGCTGAATGGCTTACTAAGTGAGTTAATACTTTGTGTTTATTTAAAGTTGACTGTTGAATTGTATGTTCTCTAAAAATGTTCAAAAATCACCTGACCACTTCCACTCCTCCCCTTCTGAGCAAATGCAGTGTAACACTGTGGTACCAAACAGCAGTCAACCCATGACCGTCTTCAACCAAGGAGAGATTGTAGTCCCTAAACTCGGAGTACTATTTCCCATTTAGTCTCTAGTCTGATTGCTTTATGAATTATTGTAGTTCTCCATTCAAATCTCTAAATAACATAGATTTACATTTTTTGGTACTTTCTAGGACCCAGTTTTTAATATTTGCACTGTCGAAAACCATACCACCACTTTGATTGGAGACTCAGTTTCCAGTTCTAAGTCCAGCTCCATTTCTGTGTTCTAAATCCAATGGTGGTACTTTCTGTTGTCAAGAGAGGTTGCCCATAATGACCTCTTCGCTTCATGCCATAAAACTGGGTGGCACTTATTCTCCCTCTGTTGGCAGTCAAAGAAAGTGTGAGAGGGGAAACTTCTTTTCAGCTGAATGAGGGGGAAAAATAATCTTTCCTCATCCTACTCCTTAAGCCACCATGCCAGCTCTTTTAGACATAGCCGTATGCAAATCAGTCTTAACCCTGCTCCCCATGGGAACAGTCCAGCCTGAACTGCTACGGCAGATCTCCCTGGCCCGGAAACAAGCATCCTGGGACCAGTTTTGGTGTTTCACCCCTCATCAGCCAGACTAGCTTGAATCCAGTGACACAACAAGCAAGGGACACACATCTGGCCTACCCCTGGCCACTTAACGGCGAATATAGCAAACCCAACAAGATGATGGACGGAGTGCTGACACTTTTCAACCACTCGCCCCTTAAACTGGTCCGAGGATGCTTGATTTCCCGTCGAGAGGGCCTGTCCTGGCAGTTCAGGCTGGACTGTTCCCATGGGAAACGGGGTCAAGGCTGATTTGCATATGGCTGGGTTCAAACTGAAATGACATGGTGAGCAAAATGACGATGGAGTAAACCCAGATCTGTACGTGGAGGTGAATGTTTGATAATGTTCAACATTCTGTCTATCATCTTTGTGTTGCACGAAAATTCCAGGTCTCCGTTCTTTGGCAGTTTCGTCATGCGGAAAGCACTAAAATGCCCTGGCTTTCACATATTCAATTCCTCTGCAAAAGGAAAGTAAAATAATGGACTTGTCAGCAATCGTCCGACACTGGCAACAGCAGTGAAAGCTTCTAACTCGACAGTTCTTTTTGGAAGATACAGAGATTTGACAAACTCTTTAGACCATTACCCTTTACTCTGACAGAACAGGGGTTATTTAAAGGACACCGTTAAGGAAGGCACGATACAAGATGTCCCGAATGGCTTTGATTCATGAACCTGACTCCTGTAGCCCAGCCGAAAATAACTTTGGTATGTCTCTTCTTTGTCTGACACGTCTGACACATGTATGATAAAGAAATCCACACTAAATGAATATGGAGGTGTAATTCCTAAAAACGGTGGGCCTTGAGAAACGCAGGGGGTTTTCCAGACTTCAGTTTTATGGATGTGTTCAATTTTAACAAAGTTACCATACTGCTTTTGTTGCAAAGACAGCAAAGCTTCCCCCACAGGAATAACCGCCTCAACAGAGGCAACATTTTCAAAGGCAGAAAGCAGTTCTTAGCAGCCTTCCAGGACTATGCGCAAGGCTTCCCCCTCCAAACAATTACTCATGCTAGGGCACCGCCTGTGCATGTTGATTACACAAGGAAGTAAGGAACTTTTCTCAAAGGGACACTGCTGCCAGTCTATACGTTTCCCCTCAAATATGGAGCCCCGTGACACCCCCTCTTCGATTTCTATTTCTTTTGCACCCCACCCGCCTGGCTGGGATCCACTCTTTGCGTGAAGTTTCTTTGGGATTGGGCGTGGCTCCCCGAGACTAAAATGACCTACCAGTTATAGAACCAGCAGTACTTCTCACAAATATTGTCCAATCTCTGTGACTACCCCATGATCTGGGGATGGTACCTTGCAGAGTGATTTTTTTTTTTGGGGGGGGGCACTCTTGTTCTCAATAAAGACTTCCCATAGATACCAAGACTAGTAAATAGGTCCTTCATTGATTTGCTATATTCTGTCATGGCATCCGCTCCTCAGTTATCTATTTATTTATGTCTGCCGAGTTTGCACCCACTCTGAAAAAAGCTAGGCCACATCTGTAGCATTCTTCAGGCATGTGGCAATCCAGGATATTTATAGTATAGCTGCCGAACCACCTACATTCTCTTTTGTGTGGGCATTGCAGCATACATGCATTCAAGTGCTGATGTTGACTTCCGTTAAGTCCTCTGAAATATCTGCCTAGGTTATTGGTGCCTGATGCTATCGCCCTCTAACATATTCATACGGTCTCAAAATTGCCACCATGATGTGGAATAGACCAATGAAGTCCAACTAGGATTGTTACTCTTTAGTTAC